>NC_135736.1:5340000-5585000 GCF_041903045.1 Epinephelus lanceolatus | reverse complement strand
AAAATGATCTACCCATTATCAAAGTAGGCCTAAATGAAATGTAATATACAGTCAGGTCCATAATTATTTGGACAATGATACAGTTGTCATCATTTTGGCTCTGTACACCACCACAATGGGTTTTAAATGAAACAATGAATACCTGCTGAAAGTGCAGACTCTCAGCTTTCATTTAAGGCTTTTTTCAAAAACGTAGTATGAACCGTGTAGGAATTACAACCATTTCTTCACACAGTCCCCCAACTTTAAGGGCTCATAAGTATTTGGACAAACTAACAAAATCATCAATTAAACAGTCAGCTTTAATACTTGGTTGCAAATCCTTTACAGTCAATGACTGCCTGAAGTGTTGGACGCATAGGCATCATCAGATGCTGGGTTTCTTCCCTGGTGATGCTCTGCCAGCCCTTTACTGCAGCCGTCTGTACTTCCTGCTTGTGTTTTGGGTGTTTTGCCCTCAGTTTTGGCTTCAGCAAGAGAAACGCATGCAAACGATTCAGGTCAGATGATATGACTTGGCCATTGCAGAACATTCCACTTCTTTGCCTTAAAAATGTCTTTGGTTGCTTTTGCAACATGCTTCAGGTCAATGTCCATCTGCACTGTGAAGCATCGTCCAATGAGTTTTGAAGCATTTGGTTGAATCTGAGCAGATAATGTAGCCCCAAACACTTCAGCTTTCATCCTGCTGCTCTTGTCAGCAGTCACATCATCAATAAATACAGGAGAACCAGTTCCACTGGCAGCCATACATGGCCATGACATAACAGTACCTCCACCATGCTTCACTGATGAGGTGGTGTGCTTTGGATCATGAGCAGTTCCTTCCCTTCTTCCTTCTCTTGTCTTCCCATCATTCTGGTAGTTGATCTTTGTTTTATCTGTCCATAGTATGCTGTTCCACAACTGTACAGGCTTTTTAGATGGTTTTTGACAAACTCTAATCTGGCCTTCCATTTTTAAGACTAACCAATGGTTTGCATCTTGTGATAAACCCTCTGTATTTATTCTAGTGAAGTCTTGTCTTGCTTACAAGAGCAGCAGGATGAAAGCTGAAGTGTTTGGGGCACCATTATCTGTTCAGATTCAACCAAATGCTTCAAAACTCATTGGACGATGCTTCACAGTGCAGTTGGACATTGACCTGAAGCATATTGCAAAAGCAACCAAAGACATTTTTAAGGCAAAGAAGTGGAATGTTCTGCAATGGCCAAGTCATATCATCTGACCTGAATCCAATTAAGCATGCATTTCTCTTGCTGAAGCCAAAACTGAGGGCAAAACACCCACAACACAAGCAGGAAGTACAGACGGCTGCAGTAAAGGGCTGGCAGAGCATCACCAGGGAAGAAACCCAGCATCTGGTGATGCCTATGTGTCCAACACTTCAGGCAGTCATTGACTGTAAAGGATTTGCAACCAAGTATTAAAACTGACTGTTTAATTGATGATTTTGTTAGTTTGTCCAAATACTTATGAGCCCTTAAAGTTGGGGGACTGTGTGAAGAAATGGTTGTAATTCCTACACGGTTCATACTACATTTTTGAAAAAAGCCTTAAATGAAAGCTGAGAGTCTGCACTTTCAGCAGGTATTCATTGTTTCATTTAAAACCCATTGTGGTGGTGTACAGAGCCAAAATGATGACAACTGTATCATTGTCCAAATAATTATGGACCTGACTGTATGATTGTAAGTGCAAGTGCCGAGGGGAAGTCAATGAGGGCATGTTGAACGGCTAATAAAATGCTGCCCAGTGTGCCAAATTTGAAGAAATTCCCCACAGATGTTCCTGAGATAAAGGTTTACAAGAATGGGATGGACATGACGTAACAGTGACCTTGACTTCTGACCACCAAAATCTAATCACTTCATTCTTGAGTTCAAGTGGATGTTTGTGCCAAATCAGAGGAAATTCCCTCAAGGCAATATTGAAATATCACATAAACGAGAATGAGATGGAGGGACGGACCAGCAGACAATCCAAAAATGTCCTGCCTCCAATAATTACAGAGTATAATTATTTATAGGTGTTATGACTTAAAATGCAAATTTTAGTAAGAATGAAACAAGTCATCATGTATGTTTTTTTTCTGTTTTTTCTTTTAGTTAAAAAATTAGGAAGGCAGGAAAGGACTTTTTGTATATTTTGTAACTTATAGATGCAAATTTCTGTTTGCTCTCCAAGCAGTGACAAAAGGACTGCAAGCTAAATTACAAAAAGGAAAGGAAAGGATGATGCATCACGCTCTTAAAGACAACCTTTGATGCCAATACATTACGCAGTGTTGTATCTCTGCACCACTTTGGTGGCATCAGACCTCAGTTCTGCAGCAATCAGGAATCTTAAATTACCCCCCATCCCACTGACCACCTGCTGACACTTCAGCAAATCCCTCCACAAGACTGCTCAGATATTCATCAAAATCAAGGAGTCCATAATCAAAAATAAATATAGATTGGTTTAAACAAGAATCAAGACTCACCATGCATATGAACGCTACAGCAGGTAGTTGTGGCTTCTAGCTTCTGCATATTACACTGTTAACATTCAACCCACATAAAACAGACTTGTCCTGTGACTCTGAATCACATTTTAAACCTTTGCCAATAAACATGCAAAAATTCCCACCAAGCAGTTTTGACAGGTATTTATGATTTAGTTATACTGTGTGTCATGTATAAAAACTGTACTGCAATACAACCTTCAGGGATACATGTCCAGAAACAACAGACACTAGCCAAAGTCCAGATAATAAAATGAGGTTGGGATGATGTAACATTACATAATGATGAGGACTGTTTGGTGTCACAACAAGATGCCTGAAGTGCATTGGTTGACAAACAGACAGCATTTCAGGTGTACTTGTTTGAGAAAAAGAAAAGGATCCAACTTTCTAAAGGTTACATTATGAAAAGCGGGGGGATTGGCTTAGAGACAGATGTCAGATTTAATGTAGAGCATTCACAGAGCTAATTCAGCCAACATTTTCTCCCAGGGAAAAGCTAATCAAATTAATTTAAGGGAAACTACTCAAATCCTTCACATCAACATCCATTTACAGGTCTTGTGCCAAATTTCAGTGCAGGAACCAGTTGCATCTGAGGTTGCTAAGCAACCATAAGCAGCACCGCATTACAGCCTAATTACCATAAATCCCAAGTATGAAGCTGATCTTTTCCAGGTGTTGTATTGTAAATGTGTATTAGGCTTTAAACATTGTCAGTGGGACAAATGTAAAGCTGTGGCAGAACTGCACTAAAATGACCACCTTCTTCTCCATATATACTGCAGACTGATATCTACAAAAAAAGGAAAAGATATCTGCCAGCTGTAATAGGTTGTTCCTTTCACATGAAATGCAGTGCATGCTGCTGAGTTTCAAAAGTTGATCTCTGTTTATCTAAGTGTGCAAGTATTGTGCCCTGAAAAATATGTGCTCAGGAACGCTAGTGCATCCTGCAGCATCACTGTCGCTTTCTTGCTGAAAACAATGAATTTGAGAGAGCAAAAAATGCAGTATGTGTATGGCCCCTAATACATGGAATTTCCAACTAAACTGTTGGTGGTTAGCTGCACTGTAGGTAATGTAAGTGCCAGGTTTTGACAAGGAGGAGGAATGCATGGGAAGCTGGTTGAAAATCTGCAGACTTTCCCTTTAATTTGTGGAGTACTCTTATAAGCAATTACGCTTTGATTTTCTTCTCCTAACTTACTGCTGTGCCACTAGTGTAACAGCTTTATAGCTTTATGATGCTAAGCTAGTTCACAACCTAACCATTTGAAAACATCATAAAATGGCTTCCCATAATGCTCTTTCTGAAACAAACATTTGATTTGAATGTACAGCTACAGTTGGGGCTGTTTATAAAGATCAGTTCAGCTCAAGTAAAGAAACTTTATCAAAGCTGATACTGTAAAGACAAAGAAAAGCCTTGGGTTAAATACACAAGGAAGTAGGAGAACCATTTGTAGTCTGGCATTGTCTATGCAAAAGTAATAGTCTGTGTAATCACTGATGAACATTCAAACTTCCACATCTTTGAATTCAGATGCACAGTATAGCTACAGCTATTAATTCACTTTGCTACTAAGCTGCCCATTGTAAAGTAGGTCTGTTGTGGTGGAAGGGAATTCATAATTAAGCTGTACTTTTCCTTAGCTAATGTTTGGAATGTTGTAGCTGAATATAGATTCAATGTTCTGTACTGTAAGGAAAATTAAGCCAGGACATATCTATCTTTGCATATTTGTGACATCCTCTGGTTGTGAAAATAGAATAATGGTAATGTCTTGTTGACATTTGGCAATGGTATTCTTGTGCCATGTCCAGGCAACAAAAGGTGGTGTGACATCATGCTGGCTCACTCATACAAACTCAACTTGGCCACTCATTGTCACATGGGTCACGAGTGAGCTTGTTACCCAGCCAGGCAGTCTGCCAGCCACCTCTGTCCCTAGCTAGCCAGCCCCCAGTCAGGAGCAGCACAATGAGGCCATTCTAATGGATCGCCAATTGGACATGGATTTCATTTCAACATAAAGACTCAAAGGACCTGGCAGCATTTGCTAACAGCACATTAGGATTAGTGATAAAGTGGGGTAGTAGGTATGTATGCGTTCATGTGTGTGGTCTGTAAGATGATTGTATCTCCCAATTTAACACAACTTTAATGAAACAAACAGAGGAAAAGACTGCGCATGTGCAGCATATCAGCTTGATACTGCATTTGGCTGCCCATCCAAGTGTATATGTACACACCGACAGTCGTTTGTCGTGTGTTCCCAGTGCCTTTTCCTGTGTCAATGAACAGGCTAAGAGGACAGTGAAGAACAAAATCTTGCCATTGATGCTGATGAAGCCAATTACAGAAGGATGCCAGCCTCATTAACCCTCATGTTTTGCACTCATTAGAGACAAGTTCACTGCTCACTTCCTCTGTATCAAACAGCACACACAGTTAATGAAAACAGACTCACAGAGCTATTGCACATACTGAAGATATCTTACTACAAAGACACTTTGTGTGTTTGGCCACTAATTGTATTGTTCAAATGAACAACAGACAGACTCAATGGTGAGGTGAGAAGAAAGCAGTTCCAAATAAAAACTGTTATTTAAACTAAAATGTATTTTGACACAGTGATGAATTAAATGTGTGTTCTATTTTCAGCAGAAAAACATGATACAGGGTAAAATCAAGGTGCATTTTTTTTTACAAGATCCATAGAAAAAAGATGACGATGAGGTCTTACTTTTATTTATAGAAAGTATTTAGATTATAATTGTTTTAAATCTATCTCAGATTTGTGAAATATTCTGCTGTTAGGCAAGTGTGTTCTGACAATTAATAATAGTTTAAAGCACAATTAACTATCTAGTATCTTCAACTTTCACTCAGGAGCAAAAATCAGCCTTTAAACTGGAAAGAAACTGAAATTGGCATCACCTGGCCTTTCCTACAGATGACTGTGAACAATCCATAGCCCCAACAAGCTAACATTTTAAAGTCATATACCATGTATGAGTTTCTTATGATTGGTAAAAGTAAGTATGAATGGTAAAACATTGTTAACAATGACTATGATAAATTATTAGCAGTAACCAGTGGACATCGGCAGACAGTCCCATTATATGTTGCCTATTAAATGCATATATTTGTTCTTTTAAAAAGGTAAAACAAGTAAATTTATATTATTCAGGAAAATTCTATTAAACCAGTAGCTCTCCATATTACTCTCTACCCTCAGGTGGCTCTCGGTCTCAAAAAGGTTGGTGACCCCTGGTCTAGGGATAGTTCACAATTTCATAATAGGAAATGTAGGAAGTCCGTAATTGAAGTGAAAGTGGGTCGACTAAATGAAGAATGGAATTTATAACATGGAAAAACGCAATACTTTAACTATCACTGACTAATGTAACAACATCGTAAGTATACCATACAAGAAAGGATCCATTAATGTTACTGAGGTGTCATGTTTGAGACTCTGGGTTCCTTAAATAACCACAGTTTAATGGGTTGTATGACTCAGTGTCTCACAATGGGACCACCTCCTGCATGATTTCATCAGAAGCCTATAATCACACTATGTGACTGTCAGGAAGGAAAGGAACACTCCCTCATATCATGCTACGTGTCATTCAGACAGGTCAACATTTCCTTACAACACTTAAGTAAAGAGAGTAGTGTTGTAAGATAATGATTAATATTACTTGGAGAACAGTGCTTATGTTAATTTGCTGTATTTTTGTGTGTGTCTAACCATGGGAAATACTGACCTGTGGGTTCAGTATTATACAGAACAATCCTTAGTAACAGAAGTCAAACTATCTACAGAGTGAGCAAAAGGATGAGATGAAATTGTAGGGCTAAGCAATATATTGATATTAATGATATCATGATATGAGACTAGATATCATTTTAGATTTCTGATAATGTAATATTGTAAGTTAATAACAAAAGTGTTGTCTTTTCCTGGTTTCCCCAGCTGTATTCTGGGTTTAACACTGTAGAATGCATCTGTTTAGCACTGTAGATTGCACCCTTTACAATTGTGTACTTCATTACATTTAGAAAAAGTATATTTCAAGCCCAAATTTCTGTTCAGCAGCGGGAAAGAAGCTGCTTCATGGCAAGCTCCCTAATATGATGTTTTGCTCAAGACACAACAATAGGTCCCTTTTGCTAAACTTCTTAATTCTGTCTAACTACATCCACTCCAAATGACAAACCACACAAAAGCCTGGGACCAGCAAGGAAGCAAATATCAGTCAACAACTCCTAGCTCACATAGGAGTGAACCTGAATCATAATAAACAGGACTGTTGGGGAAATTGTTGCCCTACGAGAATTGAGAAAAGACACGACACCTGGGAAAATCCACTAGCCTTCATGGTCTACAACAATAATGACAGACAATAATCACGCATATTGTGTCTGTTTTCCAGAAGCTAAAAAGTGTATCTCCATAGGGACTGGGCGGTATTCTTCTTTAAACTCCCTACATTAATGCGTCTATCTCCTAAATGCATGTGGGCCTAAAACATCAGAAGAACTGTCTGACAGTGTTTCCGGTGTTTGCATCTCAGTAACCACACAGCAAGGGTATTTTTGCAAGTCATCCTGCCTGTTGCTTTCTGCCAATATAACCCCCTCAGAGCATCTCAAATGTCATACACCACTGTTTGAGATGACATCAGTGGCATTGAGAGGATTCTTGCTAAGGCACAGAGATTAAACTACATGAGAAAAGACCTTAAAAAAAGACTTGCAAACATGCTCACACATCCCCCAACGGAAGACTTAATGAAATCCCAGATCACTATACCTTATCCAGGTTGCCTAGGAAGGGATTAGAAGAAGTCCCACTTTAAATCCTGCTGTTTATTTGCAGTAGTAATGGCTTTCCCTGTACTTACACTGTCAGTTTAGCTAATGACTTGCAAAGTGTCTCACAGCCCAGTGCTCCTATTAAGGCTACTGTTAACACTGTGGCAACAGTAGCTAACAGTTAAATGCCCTGTAGACAATGACATTTACAGATATGCAATAGCTGCTCAAGGATTATATGCCCCATTTATGTTAAACAGTCTTGCCACTATGCAATTGTATGCCTCTGCACACCAGTCAAGTTGCAGTTACTGTTTACATCCATGTCTGTGAAAACATGAATACTTCACATACACATCTTCCCCCAGCAACACAGAAGATTTATACAATCAGCGCAGTTGCAAGGTGGGCACTAGGAATGCACCAAATATTCGGTAACCGAATATATTCGGCCGAATATTGCAAAAAAAAAAATCCAAAAAAAAACAACCACACATTCAGTATTCGGTGGAATAAGTTAAAAGCAAGGCCGAATAATAGCAGCGTGTTTTGATAACGCAATCAAACAGCGTGCCGTGACGGGCCGAGTAAAATGTCGGCAGTGTGGCGATCCGCCCGTCACCACACTCGCATTTGCTACTAAAAATAGTTTTGAGCGAGCAAAATAGGCTTAAATCATTCAGCACGCTGTGCGAGCAGCCTACAGATTTCAACCAGCAGCAGAAACGAAAGACGAATCCCACCGACTGTGGGTTGAACGGGGGTCACAGACACAGACAGTAATGTATTCCTGTCAAATACGGCGGCCATCGGCTTACCGGCGACGGACAAGTCGGCTTCAATAATATCCTCTTCTTGGCGTGTGGACTGCCCAGAAGTACCTGAACAGCCGAGCCAGCCGAACACAGGTATGTGACGTGTCAGAGGAGAAACGAGCCGTTCACGGCCCACAAACCTCACCGCACTTTAGGGACTGTTCTTTACTTATGAAGGGGAGGAGGGTGGCTGGTTGATTCTTATTTTATTTATTTATTTTATTTTGAGCCCCCCCATGTTTATCACTCATTGATGCTGTTTTTGAAGTATGAATAAGTCAATAAGTAATTTATTCCATTGAAATATCATTGATGTAGCCTATAATAGAAAAGTGATTCTTTTCATAAATGACAAAAGGCACATCTGCCTCATTTTCGCTGTGGTATCGTGATACTACTCAGAACCATGATATTTTCATTGGTATCGTACAGTGGGATCCAATTCTGGTACCGTGACAACACTAATCTGGAGGGGGTTCATCTGCAAAAACTAATGAAAAACTAAACAACGATATTCAGTATTCGGTACTCAGTATTCGGCCAAGCGTTTAATATTATTCGGCTTTGGCCACAAATTTTCATTTTCGGTGCATCCCTAGTGGGCACCCGAGATTACCAACGTGTCACGAATTCTTTATCTGACCAAATATCCTCCCTTCTGTTCCTGAGTTATGACATTAGATAATGGCCAGAAAAGTGTTTTTGCACAAGATTATGATGTCACAGTTTAGTTGACCTTTGACCTTTTGTATAGATAATGTCATCACTTCATCATTTTATCCTGTTAGATCGTTCTGTGCAGTTTTGTTATAATAAGTGTATGAATTCTTGTGGTTTGGCCAAAAACATGTTTTGTGAGGTCATAGTGGCCTTGACCTTTGACCACCAAATTCTAAGCAGTTCATCCATAAATCGAACTGGACAGTTGTGATGAATTTGAAAAAATTCTTGAGCAATCATGTTCACAAGATGAATGCAAGGTCACAGCGACCTTGACCTTCAACCACCAAATTCTAATCTGTTTATTGTAGAGTTCAAGCAGACGTTTATGCCAAATCTGAGAAAATTCCCTCAACGCATTCTTGAGATATCGCTTTCATGAATGAGGCAGACAAAGTCTAATCTAAAATCTAATCACTTCATCTCTGATTCCCACAGTCAATTTGGTTGTTGCGACAGTGCGACGCAACACCACTGATGCTAGGTGGCGTCAAGCTAAAAAAAAAAAACGAATCCTATCTGTTGCCTCTTTAAAGGCCCATTTGCACTTTAACTGGATAGTAAACATAAAAGAGAGGGTGAACCCTCTTTTTTAAACCCTTATGTGGATGCAACTCTGACATGTAGTTTGCCTTTACATTTCTCATTCTTAGGCTCTCTTTGTTTCTGTAACAGTAGACATATATAATGTAGACGAGTAAGCAGAGCATTATGGTGGCACTCAATAGCCCCTTTTACACTGCCAGATTATCCGCGAATGTTGGGCCGTTTTGCCGGCAAGCTGCGAGTGTTTAGACACACAGAGCCGGATTGGCGAATTGATCCGAGGTGCCCAATTTTCCACCTCGTAGACATATTGACGGAACCCTTTTAGTTTAAAAAGACCGAGGCGGCCTTCCACAATGGGAGGGACTGTTGGACTTGTGGGAGGAGCCGTGCGAGCCACTGGCGGTGGATAAACAGGAAACAGCTGATAGCAGGAATTAGCAAGCAGCTAGTAGCAAGAGGGAAACACAAACCTGACAGACACTGTAAAGATGAGCAACTTGGGAGACAAGGAATTGCGCACCCTCCTTGCCCTTGCAAACGAAGAGGCCATTAACCGTCAGATGATAGGAAAGGTGAAGAGCGGGCTGACTTCCAAGAGAATCGCCGACGGACTGACTGGCCGCGGCTTCCTTCCCACATCACTGTTTACGTCATATGCCGAGCTACACCTTTTTTGAGAGTAGGTGTTTCTGTGGTGATCTGGAGAATTCAAGGATAAGGCAAATCATGGAGTTCTTTCTTAATGCACGTTTAATTACGAGCTTGGATTAACATGGCTACATGCAGAAGCTATGTGATGATTGTGAACAGAAAGAGACACAGCTTGGATGGTGGCACGTATACTATTAACTAAAATGGTACTCTAACACATTTAACTTGACCATGGGCCAACTAAAATTAATCTAACTTGTCCATTAATCAGTAAGCCTAGCACTTCTGACGTCATGACTAGGGGTGAGTCCGTGTACACATTTACACGTGTTTGAGATCATAAACGGTTATGAAAAGTTAGTACAAGAACATTTTTTTTTGGGTGGGGGTGATACTAATTGTTGACTAACTGTGATAGATCGTGAATATGACAAGAAATGGTGTAAGACCGGGTTTGACGTGCTCTGTTCTATTAAAAGGGCGCGTTCATTAAGGGGGTTGTTCGCCAGTGGACTACAGTGAGTACCGGGCCATCAAATTACAGCGGTGAGAGGACACGGAATTGTTCACACTTTTACGCACGGGTCAGTGGTGAAATGGCGCACATGACTCGTGCTACAGATGGACGAACGAGCCATGTATCTCGGTGCTGCTTAAAAACAGTTAATACATCTGGCTACATCTTTCCAGCATCAAATATCCGTGATCACCTTGACCCACGTGCGTAAAAGCGCACACAATTCCGTGTCCTCTCACTGCGGATGCTGTGATTTGATGGCCGGTACTCATTGTAGCCCACTCTTATAATAATAATAATAATAATAATAATAATACTAATAACAATGATAATAACAACAACAACAACAACAATAATAATAACTTACTGTGGACCTATATGCCATGTTTTTTAATAAAAATACCAGAGGAGTTCGATGAAAAACAGGTAATGTCAGCCTGAATTATTTGCGTGTGTCGCCAGTGAAAATCGCTGACATGCATGGGAAATACGGCTTCTACAGGCTCGCCCTAGCTTACTGTCAGGACTCAGGGACCAGAATTTGGCGGACCGTCGGAATGGCGATATTTCGGAGTGATGGCCTGTAACCATTGGTTAAATGGTATTCGGTTGGTATTTGTATAACTGGGGCTTTCCTGGTATAATGCAATAGCACCACCCAGCGGTGAAACCTGTGTACACGTTTACACGAAAAAAATGACCCACTCTAAACGTTTAAAGATTTTTGTACACGAACTCACCCCTAGCCATGACGTCTGTCATAACAAAACATGATCCCCAGGGGTCTTGACCAAGTATCCACTGGTCAGTGGAGATGTAAAAATACATACTAACAAAACAAAAACAAAACAAAAGTAGGTAGGCGGCATTTTGCTGCACTCCCCGATTTTGTTTTTATACTGCCAATGCTGAAAAAAGACTGATTGGGCTTTCCTGCAAATTTGCACAATTCCTATCTAAAAAGGGGTAATGTGTCTATCTGCATTAGTGGAAAGAAAGGTGTGTGAATTGGCATGTTTGAGTGACTAAGAGGCAGTGGTAAACTGGTAAATGCATTTCACAGAGTCATTTCAGATTCCAGGCTCTGAGGACAAATAAACAATAGCAGCCTAATAGAACTGAAACTGCTCTCAAGAATGCTGACAAACTGGTGAGACAGGCAGGGATTGAAAGGTTAGGTGGTGAGATCATCATGTCTCTCAGCCTTCCTCACCCAACTTGAGCACACTTTGCCATTGAAACAAAATGAACCAACACAGTGCACTGACAAAATATGATTATGTTATTGCTTTTGGAAGGTCAGTGTACCACCGTTACCCTGTGCAGCCACAGTTAAATCACAAAAAACACTCTATTTTGGTCGGGCCTCACTCATTTTACAGTTGCAACTGTGTGAATTAGTCTCATGACACTTAAATTAAAACTAGTAAACAAATGCAGTGCATAATCTCAAAGGTTTTAAGATCATATAAATTAACCAGCCTTTCCTAAATTCCTGAGAAATGACTTTTAAGAAATACATGGTTTCTGTTAAAGCAGCATATAACAGACCTACTGAACTTTAATGTTACCCCTGTTTTGCTATAATGCGTGTCCTAGATAAATGTCTCACTCTCTCAGCATGTACAGTGAGATGGCTGCAATAGGTATTTGAGACAGTGCGATGCCTTTATTGTGAAATGAGTTGGTCAGTTTAAGTTTTTTCCTCTTTTCGCTAGCATTTAAACATTCTGATGATGAAGCTGTTATGACAGGTTTGGCAGAGTTTAACACTTGTTCTTAAGTGGCCATCAGGATAGTTGGATTACTCAATTACTGCCTGCAATGGCTCAGCTGTTGTGGATCACAACAGTGAGAAAACACTGGCTCGAGGACAGCATGTGACAGCATCCACCGAGGCAAGGAAGTAAAAAATAATCCTGCATTAAGAAACACAGTGGGTGAAAGAGAGAAGAAGAAACTGCAACAGTAGGCTTTCATACAGTGACCCTGGCTTTACACAACTACCCAGACTAAATATGACTACTTGCTTTTACTTACAAATAAACAGAGAGAAGCCATGTGTTTCTTGCATTAGTTAAGACTCTGTGATAGGGCTGCACAATATATAGGTTTTTTTTTTAATTATCATCCCAATGTCAATTTGCACAATAAACACATTGTTAAATACTGTAGTATTGCACTCAGGGATTTTTTGAGTCAAGCCTTGTTTCTACCAAGCAGTCTGGTTCAGTTCAGTTAAGTTTGTTACACACTGGAATGGTTATTTTTGTATTTCCATTGTGATAAGTTGTGGATGGTACCAATAGAACTGTTCCTCACCATCCCCATTTTTGGTCACCCCTCTGCTGGCATACCAAGCATACTGACACATTACTAAAAGGTGGAGCTAGAAAAACTGTTGTCAATAGATAAGTGTCACTCTTGCTCAGGGGTGAGTTGTGGCTGGTTTTGAAGGTAATGTAAACACTGTTCATATATTAGTAAACTATACAATTAAAGGATCTTCTGCTGCCTGTTCATCTTTACTAGTTAACAGTTAGCAGCTACAGACTGAGAAAAAAATGATTAATATACTGGGCCGACTGCCAACAACTACCAGCAACTTTTAAGGTGGAAGGTTTTCTTGCATGTTACTCAATGCATGAGTTGATACTGTGAATCTATTAACACTCCTTAAATCTAATTTTACAACTTTGACCATACTCTTTGTTTTAATTGTCTCTAGGGTGACATAGGCTTTAGTGATGACTGGATCTTCATGTGTTAAAAAAATATATGAATTTCAACTGCGCTCCGGCAGAATTACACCTATGCTCTTGCTTGACAAAGATACAATGCACAAACCCGTTATTTTTAAATATCCCATTCAGAGAGACTCTCACTCCAGCCTGTTCTTTATCATTATGAAAATGTCAGCGTGCAATCTGTTCCGTGGATAATAAATGAGATGCAGACATTTCTCTGTATCACCGGTGAAGAGGAAATACAGCGAGAGCTGGACGGAGCAGTGATTAACAACAAATCCATCTACATTTAAGAGTACTGTCTGCAGTGGAAATGCTAAACAGATCCACAGTTTAGGCAAGTCCACATGGGTTACGTCACTAAAGGTACCATACAGAAAGTTTTTAATGGAAATGCAACATTAGTTGATAGAGTATCAGTAGAAAACTGTACTTTCTCGCATCCTCGCTGACGTATTACATCCTCTGCATGGCTAGTATGAATTATAACCATCAGGACGGAGGTACAGCCTCTTAAGACTTCCTGTGCCCAGAGGTCCTTTATACCTTTTAGCATAACTCTGTTAAACAGAATGGGTGAACTTGGGTGATGCTATGTGGGCACTTTGGTTGTATCATCTGTTGTATCATTTGATTGATGTTTAAATTGTCTTTATTGTAATGTCCAGTGTTATGAATTGTCTGGTTTTGTCTGCAGTGTCAAGTGTTTGTGTTGTGGTGTCTTCATTGTAATGTTTTATGTTTTTTCTGACGGCCACAGACACAAGAAAAATTTCTGAAAGGACAATAAACAATATCTATCTATCTATCTATCTATCTATCTATCTATCTTATAAAGTAACTATCATTCTTGTTTTTATTGGTGCATTTTGTGTTGAGTCCAATGTTCAATTTGTTCAACGAAAGAATGTTGGAAATAATTACCTTTCATTTTTAATTCAACAGTTAACTAGTATTTAAGCAGTATACTGAAAGCAGCAGGAAGACAGAACTGAGTACACTTTGATATTTGTTGTAAGTAATATTGTTATTGTGATACTCAACAACATTATAACATATTTTCCTAATCCTATTGTGCAGACCTACTCTGTGATGTTCAGCCTATTTCAAACCATGTCAGTTCACTGACCCACATGTTGTTTGTGCTAAATAATGCACTCTTCACTTAACTGCTTAATGTTGTCAACAAGCAATCATTATTTTTAAATGAACTCCTTGGTTGCAACTGTGACAAAACTTTGACCTGGATCAAGCTCCGGGATCTGCCTCAATGCTCCGGTTACAGAAACAGACTCAGTCAGCCTTAATATCAGCTTCCACAAGAAATGCATCTCTTTGTATTTTAAGAAATTATGCCAACATTTTTTTCTTTGTGTGTGTGTGTGTGGTTTTTTTTGTGTGTTTCCAGTCTTTAAATAAGAGGGTTCTTTCATTGCTATTTTAACTACTAGCCTTGCTTCAATTATTATTCAGTAACAGCTAGTCACATGTACAGCTCTTGAAAACATGCCACTGGTTATAGCAACAAAGACAAGTTAAGATAACTGTTATAACTGAGCACAAGGGGTCATCCATGTAATCTTGTTTTGCAGACAGGCTATCAAGACAAACCAGGGCTCTTTTCATAAGGCCTTGGCCCACTGTTTGGGTTTAGTTATGGTTTATATTTTTGAGAAAACTGATAGGGATGAGGGAGGAAAATGGTCAGCAGCTACACTGTATCACATCTTCACAAGTGTAAATCTGGCTGTCAGCCTAACAGGCTTATCGCTACCAGAAGATCTATCCAAAAACAAGTCACAGTGAAACTGAGCCTTCTAGCAGAACACAACAACATGGGAATGGTGCATTAAGCCACAGCTTGCATCCAGGCCTTTGGGGCAGCAATCTGCCCCGCTGGCCACATCTGGTCGAACCCAGGAGAGGACTGGATCAACTTCCTGCTTTGTCTCCATAAGGACTCTTCTGTTTGCCCAAACAGTTCGCAGTACATGCTGAATGTCAGCATACTACAGTCAGTTCTTTTCCACAAACACAGAATTAACAACAGACAGTGACATAAAACAGCACAGTTTCCGCGATTGTCTCAGAGCAGACAATCAAACCTGTTCTCTGTAGAACTGTGACTGAGGATTTTTCCTGTTTCTGAAAACATTCACCACCACACCTGTAACTGGCTGCCTGGATCTAACTAGGGTAATTAAATTTTTGTGCAACCTAATACAGATTCATGACAGCAGGGGTTGAGGCACACATGAGACATGAAAACACTGATAACAACTATGGGTGTAAATCACAGGTTCTAGCACGATACAATATTATTGGTGCAAAGTGAAAACATTGTTTCATATTGTATGGCACTGATTCTCTGGACAGCAATATTGTTTGAATATCTTTAAGTCTGTCACAATGTTATTTTGATTTGATTCATTGCAGCGGCCTGTGATTGATTTGAGATGGTATCAGTAAACATCTTAAATGTCTATTTCTTGGCTGCTTACCATTATCTGTCTGGTGCTAAGCTGCTAGGACTATTTCTGCTTGGACAAAATGGCGACACAGATGTGCCATGGGAATTTCAAAATAAAGGCGTATCTTAAAAGTAGATACTATGTATCGATGTTTTTACTCTGCATCAATAATACTGGATCAGTGATCACTGAATCGATATATCTATCCAGGTCGATGTATTGGTACACCCCTAATAATAATAATAAGCGACTTAGTTTCACCTTTAATCAATTTACAATATCTGAGATAATTAAAGTGAGTGTAAAGTAAAATCTGAGATTTACATCTGAACACATTACACGTTAGAAAACACTTGTTGAAAATGTGAAAAGACTGGGAATTATATATACTAAATTGTGGAGTTAAACAGTGTGTGCAAGATTTTTTGTGCAAGGCGAAAGCCCAGTTCAGACCAAAGATTTGTGACGCGATGAAACCATTTTAAAACGTTGCAGAGAAAAGCTGCAGTAGTGTGAACTGGCTGGTCTGAGTTCAACTCAAGCCGGCTGATGGTGTCACCTGCAACTCACTGGTGGCTGGCTTTAAAATGGAGAGCATGTCACCTGTTTCAACAACCAGTCAGCTTGTAGTAAAGTCTGCTGGTCAAGTCAAAATGACCACAGACGGCATGTTCACTTGCTGCAGTAGGTGCTCCATCCCCACCAAGCCCTGTTTCCGTCCTCACAGTGTGCTGGTGTTATACATTGCCAAACGGTGCATTGCAAGTAGTTGCCTGTTTTTACCTTGTCCCGTTGTGAATTTTTTGTCTGACCTAGGTTTAAAAGCTTGCTCCATGACACAGTGTAGTAACTTTTAGCATAGCCCCGCCCCTATACTATTTAAGAACTAGAGCCATTGAGTTTTGTTGTTGTTGAAAATAAATAAGAATGACCTTTCTGTTGCAGACTGAGAGGATTTTCATTTAGCAATAATTTCGCACTTCTGGCTAGCAATAAATCAAACTGAAGCTTAACTAAGACTGTGGAATGCAGTAATCATACATGTATTGTAATCGGTGTTGGACAAACTGAAAGGAATTGGGGAAAGCATTTGTCAGCCAAACTGTAATAACAAAAGACTACATTGTTATGGTGTGTGTGAGCAGCTCATGGGAGACTGAAATGGTCTGAGCTATGTCATTGTATTTCACACTAATCCGTAGATCATGGTGAATGACTGCTTGAAATTCTAAAGGAGTGGCTTTAATGTTATAAAAAGACAGCTGCACTGTTCCTCAGGGCTCAAATTAAAACAGCAAATGAATTCACTGATGCTCAGACATCTCATTTTTTCCCCAGCTCCTTGCTCTCACAAGAAATGCTGTTTGTGAACATACCGAAGCTTTGTGAAAGTCTCAGTTTCAGGTGAAAAACTGAAGTGGTATTTATAGACAGGCTATATTTATACATCTTCCCACCTCCCACCTTGCCTCCATCTCTTTCCTCTGGTAACAAGTGATTATTATGATGGTATTGAGATAAATGGCACTGTCAGCGTACAATGGAGCCAGCACCTGAAACATGCCTGTAAACATTTGGCGAACACATTCCCCTGATGCCTCAGTAATGGACATTATTTCAGTGGTTGGACAAGGGAGGAGGAAGCACCCGTCTGTAACAACTGAGCTGTTTGGTGGCGCCAGCATGAATGAGGGAGCCCAGGACGAGTAATGCTTAATAGCCACATAACTAAAGGCTTACATGTATCTCACCCATTCTTGAGAATTGGGACAAATCGTGTCAAACAATCAAAAAAAAAAAAAAAAAAAAAAACTAAATTAAAACTTAAAATTATAACTTATAAACATACTAATTACATGTCTGGGGTGAAATATCAAATTTAAAGGATTTACATATATTAAAAGAAATATTATTTATAAAATATTTTGATCTACTTACATTTTTTTAACTTCTAAACTTGCCCTGTGCCAACACAACTTAAAACGATTAAAAAATGTGTTAAAAGCCTTTAAAATCTAAAACTAACAGTTCGTACTGATAACATCGGTGTAAAAATATATTGCTATAATCATCTTTGTTTTAAAATATTTTTTATGAAAATACTGGCTATTTAAAGATGTGTCCCAGATTTTTGTCAACTGTCAGATTTCTAAAAAGAAAAATAATTTAATCAGTCATAAAAGGAGTTAGCTATGTCACAAGGACTCCTGTTTCACTACCTGGCTTCCAAAAAGGCGAGCACGTTGCTCAGGTAGGTAAGCTTTCTATTTTTTGATAAATTCATTGAATAATATTGCTATCAGGTGTGTCACAACCATAATAGGTTGATTATGTAGCCTTTCTAAATCCAAACTAAATAAAAATTATAGTTTAAAAATGAGTATTTTGATTGGCATTAAGTGAACTCTTGCTGCTTTGAAAAATAAAATAGCTCCTCACTACGACTGCTGTGACATAGTGTTGTCACGATACCAAAATCTTTGTTTCCTAAGGAAAAGTCCTTTTGGCTACAAACCTTTAGAACAATAAATAGTACCAAAAAATCATGGTTCGGTAAGTACCTCGGTACGGACGTCACAGTTTGGTTGCTCAAATGTTTCACCAAGTTGGTGTTGTCTCGTGTTGTCTCCCTTTGCGAGGCAGACTTTCTCTTGTCTTTTTTCACATGCGCCAGCTGCGAATGTTGATACAGGTGTTGTCATACACACCACTTGTGCAATCTGTGCTCCAATAGGAACAAGAAAGGCGTTTGTGTGCATAAATGAGTAAAATAAATTAACTAAATGAATGAATTGAATCAATTTAAAAAGTACCGGTATTTTCCAAATGCAGTATAGTACCGTTTGGAATACTCTAGTACCGCGGTACTATTTTAGTACCGGTATACCGTGCAACACTACTGTGACATTAACAAATTATAACTTCTTGTCAACTTCTGACATTCATTACATTATTCAAGAAAAAAATTCAAGATTTTGATCTTTTAAATTATATCGCCTATTCTCCGGCCTAATTGAAGTGTTAAAATCAAAAACCCCAAAAACAAAAGGGTTTATCCCAATTCTCAAGAATGGGTGATCTTCAACCCTAATGGCAAATCATATCTTCCCTTATCATAAGTGGGGTTTCCATCCAAATGTATTGAAATTTTTGACCAAATTTTGTGAAAATGCGCAAAGGCAAATGCAAATTTATGCCCGTTTCCATTCGTTATTGTTTTGCGATTATTGGGAGTCAACAGGAAGAGCAGTAGGTGGCACTTCTCGTGAAAAATGAACAAAATGAAAAAACACCCTGGTAGAAGAAGAGTGCGCCATGAGATGACGTCATAAGAGAGCGTCTTATGCCCACTGTAAACAACAACACACTCAACTGAAACTCAACAACTTACCCTGGACAGATTCCTGATAAACCTGTCGGCTCTTGGGAGAACTCTGGTTAGCATTTTGTCAGCGTTCACAGCGTACCTAACCAGCTTGAAGAAGAGACGACAAAGAAGAAGTTTAATGTTAAGAGTACTGTCGGAAATAGCTGGAAGGAGACCACTGTGTTGTTCTCCGTGTGTATGAGAACATAGGCGTGTGAAGGACTTTTGGGAAGTAGTTGTCCAGCAGCATTTCACTCACGAACTGTGGCTGAAACATTTCCGTATGTGAAGGGCCACATTTGAGGATCTGTGTGCCAGTACGTCATCGTTTATTCGCAAAACCTGTTTCCATAGCAAAAAGTCGCATTTTCCTTTTATCAATACGCTGACAAATCCACCCTCTCCAAGCGTAAAAACTTTTTTTTTTGGGAATTTTCGGCCTTTTTTTGAATTTCTGGCGTTTCCATCCATTTTTTTTTTTTTCGCAATTTTTGAAAATGCGAATAAAATTAGGTGGATGGAAACCCAACTATAGACAAGGAAAACTGATAATGTCATAACTGATTCAAAACCAGAGTCGAGTAAAAACTGACACATTTTGGCTTTGTATATGTTGCACTGTCCTATGCACTGCCAGCATTGTACTGATAGGCATCCTAAGTGTATGAGATCTATCAAGAACTCTACAACAATCAATAAAGACTCACCCTTCTATGGAATTCTGGAAATATCACATGTCCAACAAAGCCCTGGCCATTGCTTCGACAAAAACTAAGTCGCCTACGAACACACACACACACGCTCAAGTGCGCCAATAACTTGTTTGAAGGACTGCTTCCTGAAATTTGAATCATCACTCAAAGACCCCTCAGTTGACTGAAATTGCCTCAAATCGAGCAGTCTTTTTTTTTTTGTTAGTCAGTGTGCTGTGCAGTGTACTTTGAGGGGATGTTTTGGTCCCCAGATTTTACTGCGGAGTGAGTGCACTTGACATTCATTACACTCCTTGATAAAGAGAGCTGCGGATGATGCAACAGCACAGAGGGGGGGAGACTTTGCACAGTTAGGCTCCAAGATATTTATTATCTTCTCTCTTCTGCTCAATAGTGCTGAATTAACAGCTCACAGCAACTTAATACATCACAGGCTCTGGCTTTTGGTTGAAATCTAGTGTCGGTGAAAAATCTTGTTGCACATTTCTGATCAGTTGTTAGTGCAGTTGGCATCTTAAATTTTAGATGATTGCTACTCTCACACTAAATGTCCCGCTAAACCCTGTTCAAACTTTAAAACTTAAGCTGTAAGCTAGGCTTATTGCTTTCGAGATTGCTAACTGTGTCAAGTGGGGCCTGTGTTTATGGACAGACATTCACCTATCATGCCTTTCCATCTCTTCAAAAAAAGAATTAAAAAAATAAGGACAAATTACCTTACCCTTACTACTCTGTATAATGTAGACTGGGAAACTATGAATTAAATTTATGAATTAAATTGGAGGGTTGTGTTGTTACAAGAGAAGGCTTGGTTTGTTTAATTTTAATACTAACAGGCTGTGAGTCAGGATTCTCACGCAATGCTTTGATTAAGCCTTGACCAAAACAAGACATTTCTGAGTTTTATAAAAATAGGTCAGACCTGGTGAGAACTTGGAGGGCCACAACACGAGTCAAAGCCATGAGCAGGTGTACAGTCAACAGGGGTGTAGGCCTCTTCCTACACAGAGTATGATAAGCAGCACATGTTCCTTCTCTCAGCGTGAAAAATGAATATGACACACCCCACTTCAGGAAGAGAACACTGGTGAAAGGTCACTGCACCTGCTGCTAAAAACATCCTTCGTCTCTCACAGGTGTTGAAACCTGATTTTGTTTTTCAATTCTCTAACTCACTGATGCCTTCCTTTCTCATTCACCCTTTTTAACCGTTCTTGAGATACTGCGTTCACGAGAATAGGATGGATGGACAAGATGAAAACGTAATGCCTCTGGCCACTTCTATTGCTGGTGCGAAGGAATAAAAACAAGTAACTGTACTGCTGCATTTGGATGCAAATTTTGGACAACTGCTTCCCTTCAACTCACCATTTTTGTATTTCTTCAGCTAAATACTGTGTAATATGGCACCATCCAACACATGTTATGAGACATTAATTTAAGTATGACCCACACTTCATCAAAAGCTGCTATATCAGGTTTTGGGTAAACAGACTAGGCTAGTAGTTTTTGTTCTTTCATGGGATTTGTTGATAGTAAAAAAAAATAAATTTAAAAAAAAAAAACTTAACTGAGGCTGGATTTATGGTGAGCCTGTGCATCTAACTATCCCCTCCTGTTCTGTTTACATCCAGTTCTCACCATATACCCTGTTTTTAACCAACCGTTTTTATTTTGTTTTGGTTTTTTCTCTTTGTCACTTACATATTAGACATTCATGCACTGCCATGTCAACTACATGTATTCTCATCTAATAGTAAACATATTATCTTTGTGGATTTAATATAATTGGAAAGCACCAATCTGTGTCTGTGAACCACAAAAACACATTACAGATTAGTAATTAGGATGTATATAAGGCAAGGCCATATGGGTGAAACCAATATATTGTTGTGAAAAATGTGTATAAAAAATCAAATGAAAGATTCAGTGAAATAAAGTGTTTTAAACTACAATATTGTTGGACTTTTATATCAGCCTTAATATCTACAATTCAATTCAGATCTGAATGCCACTCTCTGAAAAACAAACAGAAAACGAAAATGCTGTAGTATCGAATAATGTACCTTCTTTGTAATATACACATCATCTTGACCTTAACCACTCTGTATACAGGCTTTTAGATGAATTACTCTGACAAAGGAATGAAGGTTTTGTTTTAAAGATAAATTTCAGTAGTCTGTATACATTATACAAGATCTCATAACTCATGTTTTGTGCAACTCTGAAAGTCAAATCACCTTTTACTCTGAATTACTCAACAACACAGCAACTGTTGTTTTTTTTAACTAAGCAAGACTTTAAAATCTGCATAGGCCTGAGCAAAGAAATTAAGAAAGACTCCACAGTGGGATTACAAAGAGACCACTGTACAGTTGGGGTGCAAGGGTCAGGACCACAATAATGTAGCAATAGATCTAAAAATGGCCATGTGATAAATTATTACGAGGGGTAATTAAAGGGAATTATAGAAAGCCTAGTTGCACCAAAAAGCGTGGTCTGGTGTGTATGGCTGGGTTATGGCCTGGAGATATGTTGGTGCAGAACCCTTCAGCAGACTTTGTGATCAATAAATTATCAATACATGATGTTGGACCCACGATATCCAAGCCTGTTTATAGGACCAAAACACCCAGCCCAATATAATGATTCTGAGGACAGCACTTGCAGCCTTGTCACCTGCACTAATGTTTCACACTGGAATTCGCTTAGGAGACACTGAACTTCAACCAGTGTGCAACCTAATGTTTTATTATAGCAGAGCAACAGCTACATATCAAAACTGAGAGAGAAAACACTAAAGAGACACCTCTGTCAGGAGTAAACAGTTAAATGGGAGGAGGTCATTATGCAGAGAAACCTTGCATAGCAAGTTACTTAACATTTCAAATATACCTTGAGGTCAATGTGTGCAAAAAAACCTGTAGAACGCCTTGCTGCTATTGACTTTATCGCCATCCATACCTCAGGGCCTTTAGTTGTAGACCTTGAACATCAGTGGTGTTTCTAAAAAGTTGTTTTGACAGTTTGATGAGAGCTATCCAGCCTAATACTTTTTGCCTTATACATGTCTTATGCACCAGCATCACTGCAGGTGCAGGAGACAAAGATGGCAAACCTGCCCTTTGCTGTAGGGTTGCAACTGTATGAGATTTTCACAGTACAATAGCCGTCTCAGAAAATATTTGGGTTTCACAGTGTCACGGTATTACAGAATTTATATTAATGTCAGTCACAATGACCATTAAATGTATGAAAACAGAAGGGTTATTGTTGGTTGAACAAACATTGTATCATTATGATTGAAATTTGAAACCATTTTATTAATGAAAATACGTGTAAAAATAAATCTCCCCTTAGAAAATGATTCAAATAAAGGGGAGATTCAGTGTCCAGTTGCATCTTTTTTTTTTAATATTGTAAAAGAGCAAATGTACACAGCATGATAGCCGCAAACTTTTATTTCATGATATAGCCTACCTTTAAAGCAGTATATCGCTGCAACCCTACTTGGTAGTCATGATTCCCATGACAAACACAGTATTTTGTAATCACCCGAGTTTCTCTCTATGTTTCCCTTAAAATTCCCTAAAGTTTGATTTGATCCCTAAAACCATTTCTGTACACTGATCTGTGTGCATTCCTACTCTGATCTCCATTCTCCTGAACTATGTTTGTGCTCCCTCTCACGCCTCTGTCTCTTCTCTCTCTGTCTAGCTAGACTTTACCCTCACTAAGGTCATTTGTAGCTCAGGAAATGGATCAATAATGAGTTTAAATTTACTGGCAAAGTGCTTACCTTGTATCCTCAGTGCCATTCAATCCAGCCTGGGACTTGCATCTGCCTGCTGCAGAGTCACGTTTCACATGTCCATGATGCTCAGGGGGCTTCTGAGAAACACATTATTGGCAAGAGAAATTTAAAATCACTACACATATGGGTTACAAACACATTAAGTGACAGTATACGGAGGCTGTTGTTGCGTCTTAGTGAGTAAGTCGTTACAGTGGTTGCCTTTGTGTGCTATGTTTGTAGACTGTGACCTAACCATATAGCAAACAATAAAAACCATTCCCAGTAGCAGTTAACATATGGGTGTTGTTATAAGGAGTGAACTGCATGAGCTAATACGCAAGCTAACGTGGTCTAAACAGAGGCTTGTCAAGCTTTGGAAACAAACCTTACGACTAATAGTGAGAGCAGTATTTTGATACAGGTGAGATAAGCGAACAGCAACGTTAACTAACAGGCGTATTCTGCCCTTTTTACTTTAAATATGACTTCGTATTTAAAACTAAACAGACGGACTGGAAAATTAGCTTGCTACAAACTGAATCACCAATTAGTTTTAAAGCTCCTGCTGCTCGAGGTCATTACACCAAACTCGCAGAACGTTGCTAAAAGAGACAAGTCAAAGATAGCTTACCGTGTCCGGGGGACTTCATTTCTGTGTGGATAACGTTACACCGAACAAAACTGAACTTCCAAAAGGAGTCCTAAGGCTTTTCTCGACACGGTAACGTTTGAGTTATCAGTTCCACGTACCAAGTTGTATTAACAACTCGATTTCTTGCTCAGCCTGTTGACAACTGGCTATCTGGACTGAGTTCCTTAAAGAAAAAACGCAGCAGTCCATCAAGGCCAGAGAAATCGAGACCGAGCAGAGCGATAGCTGGCTTGCTATCTGGGGCTGGCGATCGATTTATCGATAGAGCTTCTTTTAAGGCCTGACGTTAGAGCGGATGAGAAGGTAAACTGCAAGTTATAACCATGTTGCACTGTGCTTTTTGGCTCAACAAAAACAATAGAAAAAATAAAAATAATAAATACAATAGACAATATTTCAAAATTTAAAGGACCTTATAATTAAGCGCAACTGTGAGATTTTTCTATTGCCTCCCCTACTAAATAACCGTCCAACAGAAACTAGCAGGTGCTTCTCCAGTCTCATCAAGTTAGGGTGAACTCAGGTGAGACACCTAAACCACCTAAACTCTTAAGAATATTTTATGTGTTACTTTTAGAGTTTGTTATGGTTCTCTGCTATATTTCTATAAGGAAAATTTGCTGCTAATTAAATCATTCTAGAACTTTGGACCTTCAAACACATGAAGAAACCCTACCTCACTCCAATGACACGTTCAGGTAAAATCAGACAGCTGCAGGGGCGTAAATACAGACAGTGCAGGCAGTGCAGTGCATAGACATATATACATGGACGCCGCATTGACTGCCGCTGCCTATCAGAGCCGACGTCCTCGCCGGCCGCCATCTTGGATGGGTCTCGTTTCGCCTCCACAATGCATTCACTTCTATTGAGGAAGGAGCTGTATGCACAAGTAAAATAGAATAACTCACTGAATTTTTAACTGATTTTCACGCGGTTTGGTTTGTTACAAACGGCACACATATAGTTATGATACAGGATGTTTTCGTACATTAAAAATGCGGGATTTCATGCTTTAATACTTTCTGCAGATAGCAACAGCATGTTATTTAGGTCATAACACAGTTATTTTTTTCACCTCAACCCCAGAGTGGGAGATATATATATATATATATATATATATATATATATATATATATATATATATCATAGACTGTATAAAATAATATATATATATATATATACATATATATATATTGTATATTGTATAAACACAATATACACAATACAAAACATAGTATAGCATATTATGTATAGCGCACCTTCACAGCAGTCAGTGTAATAAGAATAAGAAGAACTTTATTAATCCCCAAAGGAAATTTCAAAGAAGTCTGTAAGATCATCTATTTAACAAAGAATTATTAAGTCTGATGGCTGTGGGTATAAAAGAGTGAGTGTGTGTTAGAAATAAACTCAATCAACAATCAAGCTTTTCCTTTATTAAAATATATTAATAAATTTATTAATATGCTATACTATGTTTTGTATTGTATATATTGTGTTTATACAGTATATACAGTATAGCCTATATATATATATATATATGTGTGTGTGTGTGTGTGTGTATGTGTCTGTATATCTATATCTATCTATCTATCTATCTATCTATATATATAGTATATATAGTATAGTATATAGTATATATATAGTATAGTGTAGTATATATATAGTATGATGGATATATATATATATATCCATCCCACTCTGGGGTTGAGGTGAATAAAATAACTGTGTTGTGACCTAAATAACATGCTGTTGCTATCTGCAGAAAGTATTAAAGCATGAAATCCCGCATTTTTAATGTACGAAAGCATCCTGTATCATAACTACATGTGTGCTGTTTGTAACAAACCAAACCGCGTGAAAATCAGTTGAAAATTCAGTGAGTTATTCTATTTTACTTGTGCATACAGCTCCTTCCTCAATAGAAGTGAATGCACTGTGGAGGCGAAGCGAGACCCATCCAAGATGGCGGCTGGCGAGGACGCGCTCAGGCACTTGATGCGGCGTCTATGTATATATGTCTATGGTGCAGTGGCACTGGGGCCCATGGGGTGGGGGTGGTGGGCCGTAGAGAGAGTGGTTGGTGGGCGCACTCTCTCTAATGATCCCATGTGAGTGATTCAACTTGCCACCTCAGAAATATGCCTCTGTTCAAAGAACACATGTTAAAATACAAATGCTGTTATCTGCTCGATATGCCCTCGAGAAGCCAAACCCATCTCTGTCAATGTTTCTTTTATTTTTCTTTTGTGAAATAGTAAGTAGAAATCTATAACAAAATTATGTGTTTATTTTACATAAATTATATAAAGTATAAATACATTATTACCCCACTAAAAATCCCAGTAATGAACAATTTCTGATTTTATTTGGTATTTTTGTCATATACAGATTTGCAGTGATGATTGGTAATAATGTATGTTGATGTTGTCCAACGTCAAGTCTGTATTTGATCATGTGATGATACTATAAAATATACAGTAGCTGTTTCAATACAAAATCTGGCACCAGGGCCCATCATAATAGTGTGCACTGGGGCCCATCCTAACTACCGTACACCACCGGATAGCTGGTAAAGTAAAATGGGACAGTTGTAGGGTTTTTTTTTTGTTTGTTTTTTGAATGGTTAAAATCATTTATCAGTTCATTCATTCATTCATTCATTACATCGTTAATGTTACTGAACTATTTATTAGAAAAGAATGTCCAACATTTCTGCCATGTTGTCACTGCTCTTTTGCTGCCTGTTTTCTTGGTGCCATTTTTCCTGCAGCGGAAAGCTGTGTATGTAACAGTTGTGGCTAATTCTGAACTATTGTGGCTGACATGGACTTATCGCATTAGCTTTAATATTTATTAAGTGACAAAATACTATAAATGTCTTTAATATGACAGGGTGCCACACAGTAGCATTAAGTCGTGACTTTATTCCACTTGTTAGGCTAGAAATATGTTGGTTTTGCTGTAGCAAAATGTCCCATTTTACCTGAATGCATTAAGTACTCACTCAAAATCCTTTTCCATAAAAAGTAAAGTGTGATGTGAAAATATTTCGATTATAAGTAGAACATTTAATAAAATGCAACAATGCAACAAAATGCAACCCTTACTGATAGCTACAGTAATCTTATTACCAAAAGGAGATAATCAACATGCCACATTGCTCACCTTGCGAGTTCTGGGTCCAGTGATTTTTTTTCTATAATTCTATCACATTTTCTGTAACTAACTTTGTTCAATTTTATTTGATTATTATTCCCAACCTGACTTAACTCTCCATGTGTAGCCTAAATCAATGGAGTGATGATTTAAACCCATCACAGTGAAAACATTTCGACACCAGTGCGTTTCTGCTGTAGGAAAACATTTAATATTCTGCACTCGAAGCCCAGTCCGTGATTTAAAAAAGGCATACATGCTGCAGTGAGATTGTTGCGTTTGGTGTTAGTGAATAGCAACTCTTCCCATTTAAATTAAAGAAATACTTCACCCACAAAATTACCATTTGTATACCAATTAGTCATGCCGTGTTACCTCTTACTTGTCAAGAAAACGTTGTTTTTCTCACATACCTCCATGACAAACGACAAACATAGGCCGTTGATTTATTGACTGATTGATTGGGGTCCTCATTAACAACAGCAACACTATATCAAATCATCTATTTACATACGCACCATCACTCAAATGATTTATGGAGTATAATGCAAGTCTCATTTATCAATTATCAATTACATATCAATTTGTTACCATGGAATTAGTAATATTACCAGTACTAGTATTATTTCTACATATTTATTTCTAGATATTTACCATTACAGTGCTTTGAAAACATCTCAGAAATTGTGAAAAATCATACTGTTGCATCTATCTACATAAATAACATAAAATATATAGTATTAACAATAATAAACAGTAATCTGTTTTTTATTTCAGAAAAAATGTAAATGTATTATCTTAGCATCACTACCTGTACTATAAAAGGACAAATCGATTGTTTGGTTGAGCATGGCTTTAGACAGTAAAAAATCATATATGTGAAATTATTAGAGCATATCATGTAAAACATTAAATGTACTGTATCATTTTGCAACAGTGAATGATCAGGAGTGTTTTAATTTTGAAGCAAAAAGGCAAGATTAATTAGATTGGTTTAACTTTACTACCTTTACCATTAAAGGACAAATCAACCGTTTGGTAGAGCATGTTTTTAAAAAGAATTAATTGACCCTAGACTTTTTGTTTTTGTATAAAGTGGCATAGGTCTGTTCAGTAAGACCTCTGAAACGATAATGTGTTGAAAAAATATGCCTACCTTTGAAATCCCACCACACAGAGCCCTCATGTCTGGAGTAACTTTTTCCTAACTTCCTGTGGGAGGCAAACTGCAAGGACATAGCACTTACAGACGCAGCAACATTTAGTAGGTTTGTTCTAGCATAACATACTTAAACTGAATAGCAGAGATAGCTCAATAGAGTTAATTTCAACACATTTTTTATTCAGATGATCAAACTGTGCTCAACCAAACAGTTAAGCAGGATGTTAAAAGGATATTAGTGAAAATGCATATTTTTTGGAAGTACTGGATAAATGAGACTTGGATTACACTGCACGAGTTGTGTGAGAGTTTGTAAACAGATGTTTTGATATAGTTTCACTGTTGTTACGCATGGTCCCCAATCAATTAATAAATCAATATGTTGACTTTTTTTGAGACATGTGAAAGAAAAACAAAGTTTTGTTTGTGAATTCAAAGTGACAAAACATGACTAATTGATATACAAATGAGTGATCCCTTTTCAGCTGCTACTATAACACTATATTATGTCCATAAAATATGCTGTGTGCTTTTATGAGTCAATGTACCTGTCATATAACCCAGGTTTAGTGGTTATAGTATGTGTGTCGTAGTGAACTGCACCATAAATGTCTGTCACAAGCCAGAAAAACCAGTCCCTTTTGTAGAACTCATCAAAAGAATACAGAGTGAGACCATGGCGATCGGTTTCATAATTTTGGGAGGTTTTAGGTTTATTATAGTATGTATGTATTGGTCTTATAAGTTAGCAATTAATATGTCTACATAGAGAGTTTGATTACACAGCAATAATTAATAGCAAATACATCCACTCAGTTTGACTTTTACACACTTGACAAAGACAATTTTCTTAAACTTTTTTAGGACTACACATGATGAACTTTACATGAAATACATTTAAAGTACTAATTCATGTGTGACTCCTGTCACACAACAGTTTAATGGAGAAGGCAAGGTCCACTGTATAAGCTAACAGTGTCATACTGGAAACCACTGTTTCCATGAAAACCAGTTCTGCACTTTTGTTGGTATTGCTTGTTCTGAGGTCCCCAAGCTGCAATATCTTGGTCAAACAAATCACTGTGGCCACCATGTAGAGCAATACTCCAATGAGACTGAAGCCCGCCAGAAATCTGTCAAAAGGTAGAAAACACCGCCCAGCAAAGTCTCCTAATATTACCACAACTGTGACTAGAGACATGAGGATGCAGACACCGTATGACGCACAGGAGACCCACAGCTGCCAACTGTGTACACCACTTGGCAATCCACAGACCACCACCACAACCAGGGGTATCATAATACAGCCTCCCCAGAGCTGGAGAATCTTAAGGAGGCCTGGCATGCTGCCCATGTAGCCCCTTTGTTCATGGGCTTGGGTGCGCAGAACGTAGGACTCTGAGGTGTAGGCCAGGAAGGTGAAGAAGGAGGCCACAGCAGCTGCCACAGAGCGATGTGACGGCCCTTGATGATCCATGATGAGCCAAGGAAAAACCGCAGATGCACTGAGACACATCAGTGCGCCTAAGACTGCCACTGTCATAGTCAGGTTCTTCCAGGATATTGGGATAAGGCTGTGAAACTGGATGATGCTGAGAATGTGGATGAGGAGTGTAAGGGTGAAGAAAAAACACCATGTAAACATGCAGAAGATCCAGAATGTGTTGATGAGTTGGGGGTTAGATGGATTTAAGTCTGAAGGTTCCAGCGAGGCCACAAGGCTGAAGGTGGTACAGCTGGATAAGACTTCCAATGTCCGCACCAAGAAAATGGGGCTGGTGAAGTCTCTGGCCTCTAGTACAATCACAGGCATTGTCACAACGTTGAATCAGAGTAATCCAGTATCCAAGAGACAAGATATCCTTAGGTGTGTCAAATCATACCTCAATCTCAGTCCCTCTGGATTGATTTTTTTTAAAAATTGTAATTCAAAAGCTTCGTCAACCCCCTAGTATGGTTCCTAAAATATCCACCTTCGGAGGAATAGTCCAGTACAGTCCATGGAAACAGCCACCTCCAAAAAATCTTCACTTGAACCCTCAGGTATCATAAAACACGTCTCTCTGTTCTGTTCACCAGTGCCTCATCCTTTTTACAAACGGAGTAAATGTTCAAAATACTGTCTCTTGGAACATATTTTGCAGCACTGTTGCTGCCAAAACAGGCCTCGCCTACTTCCTTTTTGAGGTTGCAGCAGTGCTTTCAGTCTCACTGGAGGTAGGTGCAAATGACCACAATAAAAAGCATATGCAAACAAGGTTATCTTCCTCCCACCCTCAGTTCTCATGAAATGAAGTTCTCTTTTCTGAGGTTATAAATTACTGTGGGTACAGGTTCTTCTGACTCGATAGACATTACTTTGGCACCACTTTGACCTCACACAAAATGTGGTCACAGGTGGTTCTATGAGTAGTTGTTTCCATGATGTTTAAAGCTGTGTGTGGAGTCATTAGTATTAAGGCAAGAGGTGTTGTTGAGTGCTGTGGATCATTTGAGTCAAGTGTTGCTCAGAGGATCTGGTTGTGGGTGTGGATCTGCTCTACCCTCAGGGGAGAAGAAACTGGTATTGTGAAGAGCATCATGTCTCCCTTTCATTTGACAACAGATGGAAATGTGTTTGAGTTGCTTGGATGGAAATGAGTGTTTGAAAGTGTGTGTGTGTGTGTGTGTGTGTGTGTGTGTATGTGTGTGTGTGTGTGTGTGTGTGTGTGTGTGTGTGTGTGCCAGCTGTAAATCTTTTATTGTCTGAATGTATGCATTGTATGGGAATGCCTTTGTCTTGTGGGCATGCATGCCCCAGCGCTGTGAAAAGGTTTCATGTATGTAGATCAATGTATGTGTGTGTGTGTGTGTGTGTGTGTGTGTGTCTGTGTGTGTGTGTATTTACACAAGCTCAAATAGTCCTCTGAAGATCCCAACCAATCACTTTGCCTCTGTGTATCGGCACACCTGCTCTCTGTGTTATAAATAGATGGTGGATACATCAATTCCCTTGTGTAACGCAGCTGAAGTTCAGAAACTTGTGTTTTGACAGAAGGGAGAAGATACACTCCAGAAAGACAGACGATAGCTGATAAACAGCACTAACCTGCCACCACACACCACATTTAAATATAACTAGTTTGTAACTAGTTCATTTATATTTCTTCCTTTGGACAAAAATGCACTGTAGCCTACCAAAAATAGAATACAAATTCCAAAACTACTTTGTGGAAAGAATATCCTGATGATAACTAAATGACATCTATCTGACAACTATCTGACAGCAACTCACCCAACTGCATAATTTAAAAAAAAATGATTTAAATAGCATTAAAAATGAATGACTTCATAATTCTTGGTTTCTGATAATATTATGGTCAGTGGTGGAGGAAATATTCAGTTCATTTACTTAAGTAAAAGTACTAATACAACACTGTGAAAATACTCTGTCAAAAGTAAAAGTCCTGACCCTCAATAAAGCAAAATAGTTGCCAATTAATTTTCTGATAACTGATTAATCAACTGTTCATTTCAGCTGTACGTGTATAAACAGCTACGTATGTAGATTGATTTATAAAAATTTAAAAACTATTTTTATGTTTTTTAATTCAAAAATCTTAATTTGCAAAGTAACTAGTAACTAAAGCTATCAGATAAATGTAGTGCAGTAAAAAGTACAATATTCCCCTCTGAAATGTGGTAGGGTAAAAGTATAAAGTGGCATGAAAAGAAAATACTCAAGTAAAGTACAAGCACCTCAAATTTGTACTTAAGAATGGTACTTGAGTAAATATTCTTAGTTACCTTCCACCACTGACTGTGGCTCCAGGGAAGATTTGCTGGAAGGAACAGCCGTTGTGGATGGGTCACATTTCTAATCATTTCTGCATGGAAGTGGTGCCCCTCTGTGGTAACCATATTAATTGCAACTTTTCTGAGGTCCCACAGAGAAGGCTGAAAGGCTTCCTGCAGTAGTGATGTGCAGCAGCAGAGGGTGAACGTCTCCATGATGTGAACACAGATGCAGCCGGAGGAAACCTTGTCTGTAACTACATGTGCCTATTTACTTGTAGAATACAATGTACTCACCTTCCAACACTGACAAAAATCCTTTTCATAATGTAGACAGATACACATACTGAGTGTGTTTAGTACATGATGTCATTGCTGCCTGTTGACAATTGCACACTTATAAACTGAAATTTAGAGACACCTAATGTATTTGGATCATGTTTTTTACTTCACCTGTCAGTGGTTTTAATGTTTCGGTTGATCAGTGTAGCTAGCTATTTAAATTAGCATCTTATGTAATTTCAGCACAAAGAAGCTTAAAACAATGTCAGCCTGTGATGGCTACTAACAGACTTGTCAGGTACCTATGGCATTAGATGGCTGCCTAATTATGGACTGACAATTGAAAGCAAAAGTTTTGTTTCTTGATCAAAATGTAATTTGTCATAGCATGCCAATGTAACTTATATTCATCTAACAGGTGGCATTGTCAGAAGTGAATAAATGTATTGAAATTCAGTGGGAACAAGAGATGGATGTCATCAAACATTGGCAGTGCAACCTTTCCAAACAAGTGCTGAGGGTTTTTAATTAACATATTTACTAAGTGCAATTCAGTTTCACTAAATTATAGAATGCTCTGCTGAAAATTATGACCTTTGTGTTGTTAGGGTCGGTTTCTACCCAGTTATAATATAAGATTGTAAAACAATAATTAGTGCCACTGTCAGCTCACTAACACTGTCAGCCAGCAGCCCACTGACAGCCAGCTCCTCTCTCAACCCTGTGAGCTTTAGTTAGAGCTTCTCTCTTTGCCTATTTGTCTCCTTCCCTGAATAAACAAAACAAACAAACAAAGACAGACATGTCCAGACATGTAAGGCATGCATAAGACTTGCAGATTGGTAATTAGAGTTGGTGACTTGCAGAGTACATATGTCTAGCTTGCAGCATGCGAAAATGAGAAGAATTTTTACAATAAGCCAAGCTCTGGATCCTATCTTTGTTGAAAATGAGGCAGAGGACACAGAGCAGCATTGCGATATGGATGAGCAGGTTTCTGAGGAGGAAGACGATGTAGAGTATCAACTAGAAGACACAGACACATCTGATGAGTCTGATGAGGAGGTCACCGGTGCTGCAGCTGCTCCCGCTCCTGCTGAAACATTCAAATCCAAAAGTGGTAACATCTGTTGGAGCTCAGTACCTCCTGACTTACATGGCAGAGCATTATGCAAATATCATCAAAATGACCCCTGGGATCACAAGGTTTGTTTTGACGAGAGTAGGCGACATCAAGACATGTTTTGATCTGTTCATGCCATTATCACTAAAGAAAGTCATCATTGCCATGACAAACCTTGAAGGAAAAAAAGTCCACAGTGTCATGTGGAATGACATTGATGAGGAATACCTGGATGCTTATATTAGTGTTCTTCTTGCTGGAGTGTACAGATCCAGCAATGAGGCCACTGATATTCTCTGGGACACATCAACAGGCAGAAATATTTTCCGGGCAACAATGTCACTGCAGACCTTCAGAGTCCTCAGATTTGAGAACAGAGATACGAGAGCAAAATCTGACAAGCTTGCTAGCAGTAGGGATGTCTGGGAGAGATGGGTGCAGCTCCTTCCACTGATGGTCAACCCAGGGCCTGAGGTGACAGTAGATGAACGTTTTGTCCCTTTCCAAGGAAAATGCCCCTTCTGGCAATGCATGCCCAGTAAGCCAGGCAAATACGGCATAAAAATCTGGGCAGCCTGTGATGTAAAAACCAGCTATGCATGGAATCAGATTTAAACAGGCAGATCTGCGAGTGGCATCCCTGAGAAAAGCCAAGGTCACAATATCACGTGTGACAATTTTTTTTACCAGCTATGACCTTGGACAAGAACTTCCCAGGAGGAAACTTACCATGGTGGGCACAATAAAAAAATAATTTAAAAAAAACTGAGCTGCCAGCTGATATTTTACAGGTGAAGGACGGGGCTCCACTTTCTACAATATTTGCTTTTACAGACATCACCACTGTTGTTTCATATAGTCCAAAAAAACCTGGAGTGTGATACTTATGTCTACTTTTCATAAAGATACAGCTGTGTCATCAGCAAGTGACAAAAAGCCCATAATTATCCTGGACTATAATAAAAGCAAAGGAGGAGTGGACAACCTGGACAAGCTGACTGCCACCTACACTTGCCAGCAAATGACCAGGAGATGGCTAATGGTTGTGTTTTATAACATCCAAGATGTGTCTGCATACAATGCATTTGTGTTGTCGACCCACATCCACCTAGGGTGGAACTCAACCAGGAAAAATAAGCAGAGACTGTTTCTTGAGGAGCTAGGAAGTTCCCTTGTCAAGGCGCACATTACACGAAGGGAACGGATGCCCTGAGACCCAGCTGCTGCAATCTAGGTCAAACAGCTACAGAGCTCACCTAGCACTCTGTCCACGCCATCAGCAACACAAAGAGCATCAGCGCCAGCATCCTTCTCAGCCTGCCCTGCCTCAACATCAACCAGCACAGCCGCAGCCACAACCCCACTGAGGCCACCTGATTCTAAAAGAAAGAGGTGTCAGGTCTGCCCCAGCAATAAGGACAGAAAGACAAACACATTATGCTTCTACTGCAAAAAGTATCTCTGCAAAGAACACACTAAAAGTGTCACTTTTTGCCACACATGCATCTAAACACACACACATACACAAGCATGTTCTTGCACACAAAGACTTTTTTTGGAACTAGTACTTGATTTCCATTGGTTTGATTTGCTTGATTGGTTGTTGCTTGTTTGACATTGCAAATCTACATTTTGTATTATTACTTGTTCTGCTTTTCATTTTGTATTTGTATTAAAGTTCTGTTTTTGAGAAAAACCTGTAACACATTAGATGTTTCTATAGTTAATAATATTAAAAAATAAATAAATAATAAAACTAATTTATTTAAGTGTTCTAATACCTTTCAGTAATAGTCAGGTAACATAACAACCTTTTATTTGTTAATTATAATTCTCTTGGGGTTCATTTTACTATCTAACAAGCCTAACAAGGTAACAAAGAGGTAAGAAACAAAGTGGATACTAAATAATTGTTTTGAGGGTATTTTATGGCTGATTTAAGACACAGGTCAAAACTGACTCGTTAGCATAAGAGATAGTAACAAGAAAGCTAACATACAAGGAAGGTCTTCAGTTTTTCATGTATGCTCTCGTCAAAGCTACCAGACTCCACTGACAAAAACAGTAATTTTACCTCAATGAGCATTGGAGCTGCTGGTCTACTGCTGCCTTGATCATTTAGTTACTTTGTCATTGTGGGACTTAAGTGAATCCCAAATAAACCTTTTTTAATGCCAAAGTCACACAATAACACAAACAAAATACCTGATCAATGCAGTGGTAGACCAGGAGCTCCTGTGTTCAGCAATGTTAAATCACAGTTGTTTTTTTTCAATAGAGTCTGGCTTTGAAGCAAGACTTCATTTTCCTGTTCGAAATCAATTTCTAACAGAAAGGTAAAGCAGTGAAAATATTCTAAATGTACCGTACACTTCAACTGATTTTTTATGGGACTTTTATTAGGTGGCTAAAATACCTTTTGTTGCTGACCCCCCTCCACAGCAATATACTGTATTGGGTAGCTTCTGTGTCGGACTCCAGCTGTCTTTTTCCAGACTGGAGGCGTGCCGACTAACATCTACTGTACGTCATATACTGTCTGTGGATAAGTACCCCATAAAATAGTTATTTCATTACATTGTGTAACTTTTAATTTTTATCCAAAAGAGTTCATATTATAAATAATGATGATACCAACAGAACCAACAGATGAACAGTGCAATAAAAAAACAAATAATGATAATAAAAAAGATAAACATAAATTTTATACAGATGAAACAAATTTGGGCGTAGGTGGTGGGGTACACCCTCGAGTAGGTCGCCATCAGAGGGCTGACATATAGAGACAGACAACCATTCACACTCACATTCACACCTACAGCCAGTTTAGAGTCACCAGTTAACCTGCATGTCTTTGGACTGTGGGAGGAAGCTGGGGTACATGGAGAAAAGCCACACTGACACGGGGAGAACATGTGAGATCCACACAGAGGGGCTCAAGCCCCCATTCTTGGTTGGAACCAGGAACCCTCTCGCTGTGAGATTACAATGCTAACCACTGTACCACCGTGCCGCCCCCCTTGTATCATGTATAAATGTAAGCACTTTATACTGTGTGTTGCTTCAGGGAGTCTGATCGGTAAAGTTAAAATTCATTAAAATGTTTGACTATAAAAATGCTTGACGTGGAACTATACTAAAAACAAGCTACATAAATAAAGCTTTTAGTCTCAATAACAATAATAATGTGTTATTTTAATAATTTCTGTGTAGTGCTAAAACATACCCTCACGCAAAACTACTGGAAAGTTCAGCTTCCTCATTCTAGTTAAATACTTCAATCATACGAGACAAAGTGTGAAATGCATCAGAGCCTAAAGAAAAAAATGACAAAATGTGTGACATTTAGTTTCATGTGGCAGCATGGCTGCTATGATCGAGCACGTAGTGAAAAGAGTAATTGAGTCTTCTACTTCTACTACTGTTAAAATGCTATGATTAATTCTACATGGAGCAGATTTGAGAAACTTTTCAAGACAAAGCTGTGTGATCATTTCACACAGCAGTCGCTATGGTGTGTACTTTCAGGGACTGTTTGGTTGTGTTTCAAGGTGGGATGCATCTGCAAACTTGCAAACTTGCAAACTTGCAGCACCTACAGAAAACACAGTTCCATCCTGTGACACAGGAAACTTGTATGTGTCTCTTGAGATGACTGTCACTGTTTTAAATCACTATTTTATTGAAGCACTATAATTCAGTATGGCATTTGTTCGATACCACATATTTACAGTGTAAAACATTCACCCCAGTTTTTGATACTTATTGTTTTACCCTTATTCACAATGGATACTGCACTTAAGATTGACAGAAAAAGAAAACAAATATCAAACTGATCTAAAAAACAGATAGCTAGGTATATGATTGCATACTTATTCACCCCATGTAAATCGTATTAATGTAGTCATATTAATTGGAATGGAGACCACCTGTATGTAATAAAGGTGTTGGAGTAGAACATGATTTCCCGACTGCAACGTCAAAGGTTCAGGGCATAAGATTTACAGGGATTGAGTGGCCTTGGTGAAGATTACAGATTGTAACCAGCTAAAACTTCAGCCGCTTAGAATTCCCCCAGTGTTCATTGTTCAGAAAATTTTTACCAGGAGATGAATTATCCACAGAGGTCTCTTCCACTACAGAACAAACAGACCCAGGGTTACAAACTAGTAACAAATCAGTGTTTCTCTAACCGTTTGGTACATCGCAGACAGGCTGCTTGCTTAGCGGTGGCTAATGTGTGCTCTCCTATTTTATCTGATAACTTAATGTATGCTCAGCTTATTTCTGAACCAGATGTTCAGGAGGGTTTTACATGGATCTGAATCCACAGAGGACTCTTCCTCTCCAAAACAAAAGCTCAGGTGATTAAAAGCAGTAAGAACACTGAAAAAAGCAGTTTTATGCTACAAATAGCCTAAGTGTTTCTCCAGTGCTGCTTGGCATGTTGGAGATGGGACACTAACCCAGAAGTACCACTCAAATAGTAAATAAGAAAGACTTGTGAACAAACATAAATCATGATTAAACACATAAATAATCAGCAATTATTTTTTTTTTTTTAAGTCAAATGATCTACATGCAACTGTGTGTAATCAAGGTAAAAAATTATTTAGGGGGTCCAGTGGTGGGTTAACCAATATCATTGTTACAACCATTAAAGTTTAGAATAATTGGAGGAAGCATTTATTTGTGGGAGGGGTGAAGTCGTTGGATATAGACTGGACCTGACATGTAGGAAACTGAGAGGAGGGAGGCTCAATGTAGGGGATGTGTGTCCTCTGCAAGGTATTACCAAGATCTGTTATAGCCCCTGTTGGTACCAATAGAAGGAAGGAGACATTGGAGAGGTGAAAGAGGGAGGATGAATACATGTGTAGATGGTCAGTTAGGAAGAGATGGCTGAATGAGGAAGAGCCATTAGAGGAAGAAAGGAGGGAGAGTGAGTTGAGAAAAGTGAGGTTAACCAGAGATAATGTGTTAACCAGGTGTGAGTAGGCTTGACAGGTGAATCGAGTCATGGCTGAGACGTGGCCTTTAATTCCAAATGTTCCAAATCCAAAATTAGATGACACATTCGGTCAGTGAAATCAGCAATAGCATGAGCGCTGAATGATCTCTGGAAAACTTTGTGTGCTCGCTACCGGGACAGGTCACCAATCTCTCACACATTTACAGACTAACACATTTACACATACACCTTCAAATTAAGATCACCAAAATGATTACAATTCATTCCTTGGGGAATATAAATATCTGTACCATTTTTAATCTCATGATTGCCATGACATTTCTGGCTAAAGAAAATCCACCCAACAGGGTGAAAGTTCAGCTCTGCTGCTGTCAATGGCAGGCCAGGCTAAAGCTACAGATAGTAAAATATCCTTAAATAATTAGAGCCCATATATCACTTCGACCTAGATTCTGACATGTTTGTTGACATGTCTGCTAATTTATCATTTGTATATTGACACCCAGTGCTAATGTGAACAGCCTTGACATAGAGTAGAGGCCCTGTGTTGTGTTATTTGTTAACTGGCTTACAACTAATTGAACAGCTGAAACCGGCAGAACTGCTGTAGAGTTGGTCCTCATAGAGTCTGAAGTTTCAACTTGTGTTCTTCTTGCCAACATGTTCTCATCACAACTTGTCAAATACTGCTGCTTTGTCAGTAGACCTAACACATCAAGAAATAAATGCATACAATCTTTTACTAAATAAACTTACAATGTATATAAAATTGATTGTTTTTAGGTTCTATTCCTTAAAGTTTAGGCGACAAAAGCACGTGGTTTGGTAAAAAAAAAAAAAAAATCTTGGTTTGGCTTAAATAATTACGGCTGTTACTAGTGTGGTTTATGTGACATACATCATGTGACATACCTCACTAGTGTAGTATGCCATGCATACTTGCACACTATGCAGACTTTCTCAGCCCTATACTACAGTAGTTGCCCATGGCGTCAGAAACAGCCGCTGCCTGGTGTGTGTTGCTGCCAAGGGGTTCAAACATTTTGTCTGTTGTGTCGACGCCAAAAATATGAGTCTCGCAAATCACGACCCCAAATTAAACTATGGCTAGTTTAGGTTCACTTTAGATAATGCTAGTTTAAAAAGCTACCCAATCAGGGGAATACCTTTTCAGACCATATCAGGTAGGCCTACTCTTAATTTAAGATTTTGACATTTTTTTGGTAATATTCCCTCTTGTAGAAGGATTTCTTGATTGCATTTATCGTGCTACAGTAAGATTGAAAAGTTCAATAGCTGGACTGAAATATTGTTATTATTTGCATATATGTTCTTTATTTTGTATCTGTTGATTTGTAAGATTGTAAGACTGTGTAAATCACTTTTTTGGTAATATTCCCTCTTGTAGAAGGCTTACTTGATTATGTTTGGTGTGCTACAAAAGGAAGAATTGAAAGGTTCAATGGCTGAACTCAAAAGTGTTTTTATTTGCTTACAGATGTAGCTCTGTTAAAGGGAAATTTCGGTTTATTTCAACCTGTCTCCTATCATCCTAATTTTGTTTCAAGTGACTAGTGACATAAAAATAATAGTTAGCATGTTAGCCGTTAGCCTAGATACAGCCGGGGTGCATAGTAGCGTCAGACCTGTTAAAACGTAAGTGAACAGGCATACTTCAAGTGCAAAGTTAGTTCACTAAACGACCCAGATAGCACACATACATCAGGCCGACGTCGGCCTGAGGACAACACATCGGCCCTGAATTTATAACGTCTGACAAGCGTCGTCCGCATGGGCGGATATCTTTAAATTTAATACTCTTTTGTCCCAGCTCATCAAACGTCTCTGTTAGGTCGGCTTTGGGTCGGCCCAGTGCCGTAGAATGTCTGCCCACATATGGAAGTCGCCACAGAGGCGGAATTTCATCTCTGCGGTGTTTGTTTGGAACTGAGCTCGCAGTTTCAGGTTTCAGGTAAACTAACTGGAATAAACTGGCAGAAAATAGCTATGTTGTTTCTTCTGTGACCGTTAAAAGAGGTTCCTGGTGAGTGGCGAGGCACGACTGGGTGTATATAGCACATGTCCCCACCAGCTAACGTTATCTTTCATTAGCTGTTAGCTAGTTTAGCGGTTTAGCTCATGTTAGCTAACAGGCTACAACTGTGGTGTTTTCATTCTATTTTCCCTAGTTGACGTTATGTGCTCATCTGGTTATCGTGAGCACTCATTTTGGGTTAAAGTAAAAGTGCCCGGAGCTGCCACCCGTGGTCCCGTGGCCCCCTGGCCCCCCGGCCTGACCTCCGGGGCCCTGGACGGGTGCTCAAGCGCGGAGGTAAGGCGGGGTGGGCCAACACTCTGTATCCTAAAACGGGTGCTCAAGTGTGGTTGACAGGCGCAGAGAGGAGCGCAGAGGTGAAATAGTGAAGTTTAAGGATGCCTTCGATATGTTGTTAAACTGACCCGGTGGTTACAGGCAATAGCGCAGTTTTGAAGCCACTGTTTTTCTGAGATGAAGGACTGACGGTTGAGCTGCTGTTAACAGTTAACGGAGTTAGCGGATCCCGTTATTTAACTGTTTCAACATTAATTTAAGCAGAGTGACGGACTCAAAGCCTTCAACCTGGCTAAAAGACAGCTGAAATGCTAAAAAAAATACAGTGGTGAAGTTAGGATTTGTTTCTTGAAGTTATGTGCTCATCGTCTTTTCTGTGTCTTGCAGGCTGCCAGGAGAAGCGGCCATCAGATATTGTTTGTGGAAATTTGAAAATAAAGTTTCTCAAACTGACTTTTGTCTCTTCATTGTGCACACTTACACATGAAATAGGGCAACAGACAGCTATTTTTGAATGTTAGCATTGATTTCTTACATTGAATGGTGAAATATTTGTAGTTTGAAAGGTCCGACCTAAATGAATAAAGGTCGTACTTAACGAAGCATATGAATATTAATGAAGGAGCGCCCACTGAGCGCAGCTACTTTTATTGATCGTTTGAACGTCTCATGGTGGTGATTTTTGATTGGAGGCCGACGTCTTGGCAATTAGCAAACGCTCTCCCTGCAACGTCTTAACGATCTAAACTTGATACATCGGGCCGACGTCGGCCAGATGTATGTGGAAACTGAGAGGCTTTATGTATGTGTGCTGTGCTTTTTTCCACAAAGACTGCCTCATATCGTTAGGATAAATGTCAGAGAACATATAGAAAACGACATGTAAGCGTGTTTTCTTACCTTACCGGTGTGGTGCCATGTTTGTTTACCATTTAGCTCTGCTTTCCAAAGCACGGCCGAAATATCGCGAGAAGAAGCAGCGATCTCATACCGTGCCTGAAATCTCGCGAGAACAAGCAGCAACAGCTGGAAGGCAGAACCGGACAGTAGCCTGAAAAGTTCATCCATTTATTTTATGAAAGATTTATAGAATAATGGCTGACTTTTTGCCAGACTTCGACTTTGTGGAGGAGGAATTTGATTTTGCAGATTTTGATGGCCGCCCTTATTTATTTGAACCAGAATACACTGATGAAGAGCTTCGTGAAATTGAAGAACAGAGGAGGAGAGAGAGAGAAGTGCAACAGGTAGAGGACGAGAGAGGAGGAATGGCTGCTGCAAGGCTGCGTAGCTCTGGAGATTGGTGGTGTACCTGTGAATGCTGTGCCCCAGTGCCCACAGAAGAGGAATGCCTCTGTTGCAAGGAATGGGACCGGTTGCAGCCTTATTTTCAAGGTCTGGATGTGACCGAGGACGAGACACCTCCACCTGGAGTAGTATCCAGCTGGGCTTTATCTAGAGCTCGTGATATTTCGGCCACGCTTTGGAAAGCAGAGCTAAATGGTAAACAAACATGGCACCACACCGGTAAGGTAAGATAACACGTTTACATGTTGTTTTCTATATGTTCTCTGACATTTATCCTAACGATTTGAGGCGGTCTTTGTGGAAAAAAAGCTTGTTTAGTGGACTAATTTTGCACTTGAAGTATGCCCGTTCACTTACGTTTTAACAGGTCTGACACTACTATGCGCCCCGGCTGTATCTAGACTAACGTCTAACTTACTAACTATTATTTTTATGTCACTAGTCACTTGAAACAAATTTAGGACGATAAGAAACAGATTGAAATAAACTGAAATTTCCCTTTAAACCTGTTGAGGTTCATGCAAATATAAATAAATGTTCTCAAACATCCAGTACAGGCTAACTTTCTGTATGTTATACGTCTTACCTTAGTGCTTTTGTAAGTTTTGTAAGTTTGAGTGGCATTTATATTTAGTAAGGCAGTATTGTAAATCTATATGTGTGTTTGTGTGTGTGTGTGTGTTTGTGTGGAAGGGGGGCGGTCGGCTTCTGACTGGAGGCCTGTGCCCCTGTACAGCTGTATGCCTAGCAACGCCCCTGGTGCCACTGTGCGTCAGTGTCTGATGCCAAGACCAACGGACACAGCAGCGATATTTGACGAGTTGGGACGTGCCCAGAAAACTTCTAATGGGGGCACCCTGGAGGCTTCCTAATCAGATGCCTGAACCACCTAAAGTGGCCTCTATTGATGTGAAGGAGCAGCGGCTCTACACCGAGATCCCTCTGGATGTCTGAGCTCCTCAACCTATCTCTACGGCTGAGCCCAGCCAACTTTCATAGGAAACTTATTTCGGGCGCCTGTTTACGCAATCTCATTTTTTCGGTCACTACCCAAAGCTCATGGCCACAGGTGAGGGTTAGGCATAAAATAGCCAGTAAATTGAAAATTTTGCCTTCTGGCTCAGCTCTGTTTTCACCACACCACAGTCCAGTGCAGTGCCTGCATCACTGCAGATGCTGCGCCTAACTGCCTGTCCATCTCATGCTCCATTTTACCCTTAAGGCTCATTTATGCTCCCTTTACGTATGAAAATGTATATGTCCGTTTCAAACGATGTTACCGTCACTGCCCACATACTTCCATGCGTCCTTTACGTTGGCATGGATGTTAACCAATATATCCACGAGGAGGCAGCCCAGCATCAAAAGTTTATGACAACAACAAACTCAAAAACAAACATGGTGACTGTGGAGGAGATATTAATAACGTACCTCTTGCATTAAAGACAAAAAGAGAGGCTGCGTTGTAGGAGGCGGTGGTCGGTGAGGCCGTTAAATTCATCGCGACTGGAGGATGGAGAATTCTTTTCTCTAGCACTGCCGATGAGAGAAATTGAATTGTTATTTCTTCTTCTGTGTCTCACTAGAGCTACGTATCGGGTAGTGACAGCAAAACTGCCCCCACGGTTCCCGGTGGTATTGCTCCGTTTGGCCCGTACTCGTAAGCTTTATGGAAACGTGCAGAAATACGGACGAAATGAACGCGGAGCACGGACAGAAGGCTCCGTCTGTATCCGGATCCGTATTTAACGTTGAGCATAAATGAGCCCTTATTGGTGAACAAGACCCCAAGATACTTAAACTCCATTGCCTGGGGCAGTAACTCTCCCCCAGTAGAAAACACCAGGATATATCTTGTATCGCCAGTCAGCCTGAAAATATGAATTTTTGTCGATATTGCCCATATCGCCCAGCCCTACTTCTGACCACAACTTTTAGTATCTGCCTCTACAATGGAGGCTTTGTACACGGCCCACTTAAGTTCTGTGTCCCAGTCTCCCCCAGGATGCATGAAAAGTTCTTCTGGAGGTGGGAGTTGAAGATCTTGTAAACAGGGACCTCAACTAGATGCTCCCAGTTCACCATCACTACTCTTTTGGGTTTAGAAGGTCTGTCTGGCAGCCTCCTCTGCCATCAGATCCAACTTACTACCAGTTGGTGATCAGTTGACAGCTCTTGATCCTAGGGTGTTCTAGTACTAAGTGCACTTATGAACTGCCCTATGCTCAAACATGGTGTTTGTTATGGCCAATCCATGACTCGCAAAAAAGTCCAATAACAACACACTGCTGGAGTTCAGATCAGGTAGGCTGTTCCTCCCAGTCCCCCCTTACAGGTTCCTCCATCATTGCCCATGTGAGTGTTGAACTATAGGGTCCCTAGTCAGTATCATCAAGATGGCTGGGTACTCTGAACTGCAGTTTGGTGAATAAGCACAAGAAACAGTCAGGGCTTCCCTCTCAGTGACTCACAGTCACATTAAAGCGACCCTCTCATTGACTCACAGTCACCCTCTCATTCCCTGGGGAGGACTCCAAAACAATGGTGCTCACCTGGAGTTAAATTCTCACCTCGGGTTAATTCTTCTTTTTTTTTTTTAAATCAATAAGCAATATTTGTAGCTTGAACTTGAAATTTAGGTGACTCTCTTAATATAGCATATTTCATTACAGGTCAACTAAATTGTGCCTAACATTAAAGTGCATACAACAAGTGACATGGGAATATATTTAATAAAATGCAAGAAGAACCACCCACTCTTCCAAAGACACTGACATACCACAGAACCATCCCACAAACACAAACACACACACACACACACACACACACACACAAATGCAGATGCTTAAATCTAAAATGTGTGAGAATCACACTGGTGCTCAAGACTCCACCTCCAAATCAGTTCTATAAGACAGATCAGACCTTGTGAGCTACGGAACACAGTTTGATGTCAACAGCCACGGTAAGAGCCGACTTGATTGAGTAATCTGTGACATCAAATTTCTCCGATTACTCAGTCATTTGCTTAGTGACATCCAATTTACATTGAAATTTTCGATTCAAAATTTGCATTGTTTAACTGATTCTGTGCCTCTGCCTTTTACCTTCTGTTGCTTTTTATTTTCTTTTGTGCAGATGGCCAGGCTGTGGCATCTCATGCTCCTGTGCTGGGCATGGACTCCTCTGTGTCTACTGTCCAGTGTAAGCTTCAGAGGTACACCGCAGGAGTGTGAAAAGGCTCCCTTTGTCCCTGGTTACAATCTGGGTGGAGAGGGCTTCGACATCGTCACAATGGAACGGAAAGGTGCCTATGTCATCGACACTGAAACATGGAAGCTTGGCAATGGCACATGCAGGCTATTCAGCAACAGCTACATGAACCGAGAGAGCCAGAAGGTTCCAGTTGCCGTGGTGGACTGGAGAACCCTCCCTAAGTGCAGTTTGAAGGTCTCCGGTGTACTCTATGATTCTGTCGAAGCTCTTGTCAATGATTCCACCTCAGCTGTGTCCAATGATTGGAGAATTGGCCTTGAAATCTCTGTAATCCCACTCGTCACTCTTGGTGTTGGCTTTGGAGGTTCCCACTCCAAAGAATCTATCTTTGGCATGCAAAAGTCCAAACAAGACCGCTACACCTTCGCTGGCCATTCTGTCTACTGTAACTACTACCGGTGAGTATGTGGACAAGTGTCTTTTGTCATTTATCTGGTCAGTTCACTGAGATATGTTTTGTTTTACAGTGTCCTGGATAAATAACAATAATGACAGTAATTCTGTATAAAATAACATATACAGTCAAGTGAATAAAATGGGACTGTGATAGATTTTAACTAATCTTCTTTCTGTTCTTCACAGCTACAGACTGGCAACAAAACCTCCACTGAGTCATGATTTTGAATCAGCTGTGAACTCCCTTCCTTCCTATTCACCCGAAACATTGTCATTATATCGCAACCTGATTGACACTTATGGTACACATTACATCACACAAGTGTCGCTAGGAGGGCAAATAAAAGCAATCACTTCCATCAAGACCTGCGAGGCAACCATGAATGGACTGACAGCAACAGAAGTCAATGACTGTCTGTCAGTGGAGGCCTCTGCTAGCTTTGCAAGCACTGCCAGCATTAGGGCCGAATATAAGCACTGTCAGGAAAAGAAGGAGAAGTTAGGCCTTACCCAAGATTTCCGCACCATGTTTAATGAGCGTAACACAGAGGTCATTGGTGGACACATTGACGGTGCTGATATCCTCTTTGAAGGCCAATCAAACCCATCGGTCTATAACAGCTGGCTCGGCTCACTGAAAACCACACCTGATGTGGTCCAATACAACCTAAAGCCACTGCACACCATACTCCCAAGTGCTCATCCTGCCAGGGCCGGACTGAAGCAAGAGGTGGAGAAGTACATCAAGAAAAATGCAGTGTTGAAAAAATGCTCTGAAACCTGTAAGATTGGGCAAAGATCCAATAAAAGGGATCCTTGTGCTTGTGTTTGCAACAGTGATCAGAATATTAAGTCAAACTGCTGTCCTGCTGGGAAAGGTCTTGCTACATTAAAGGTTTTCAGGCTCTATGCACAAAGGTTGTATGGTGATAGGTGTACTCAGACAGATGGTTCAGTTGTGGTGAGATACGGAGATCAGATAAAGCGCACTACCATCATAAGTAACAACGACAATCCCACATGGCTGGAGACATTTGAATTTGGACCCATTGTCATTAATATGAGAGACAAACTTACGTTCCATGTTTATGATGAGGATACCTACTGGAATAGTGATCTACTTGGTGAGTGTTCATTTGATCTGCATAGAGGGAAAGTGAGTGACAGCTGTATGTTTGACTATGGTACCTTCTTCTTCTCCTACATAGTAGAATGTGCACCAAGTCTCGGTGGTCACCAATGTCAAGAATACATGCCCTCCCCCATGAGTCCCTCTTTGGCCAAGGTCTTCCACACCAGAAATGGGGTCCTTCTTGGAGACCTGGGGAAGAGGTATGCTCAGTCACTCAGTCAGTCAGGTTAAGGTCAGCTGTTGACATGAGATGTGGTTATGAAACAATAACAATTTTCTGATGATCATGCAAGTAGTTAATAGCATCTTTCACTGTTACTCTTTCTTTGTTTGACTTTGGTAAAAAGTTAATCTTAAAATGTAATCCAAAACTTTGTCTGTAAAAATTGATGTTTGATAATCTATCTTTTCTGCTGCTTCTTTATCATTTGTTAAAAACTCTGCCATTAAAGCATCGACAAAGACAACACCAGTGTCTGCCTGATTTTATGTGGTGAATGTTTCGACTGTGTAATTTAGTGGTTTACGTGTAAGGATTAGGGTTAGGAGGTTAGGGTCAGGGGGGCTAGGGTTAAGTTTAGGGTTTACTGAATGCAGCCACACATATAGACTTTCCAACCTTGTGTGTTCAACTTTGTAAAAAATAAATAAATAAATAAATGAATAAATAAAATAATTTAGATTAATAATAACTTTCATCTAAAGTTCCTCTGAATGAGGTGCCATTGAGTTGGATTTTAATACTTTTTTAAAGACTCCTTTTCATCTCTGGAAACATTTTTCAGCTACAGTATAACTAAGACACTCTTCCCTGTTGTGGGCTTAGGTGTAGAGTGGAAGGATTTGTGCTGAAAGAATACAAAGATACAGGTGTTAATTGCTTATTTGATCCTTATCTATGCTCACTGATAGCTCTTGTATTAAAAATGTAATCCTACAGCTGCTACTTTGATCACTGAACAAGTGTAATTTCATTTCTTGTTGTCCCACCAATTATAAATTGAGAAGAAATGGGCCTTCAGCAGTGTATTGCAATAAAAAAATATTCTATCCAACACATAATCATCAAATCACTGTGACGTTGTATCTAAAGGAAATGCAGATGACAACCGGGGGTGTCATAAATTGTAATAGCATGGGAGGAACAGAAACTCAAAATAAAGGAAGAGAAAATAATGTGAATGAAAAAGGGAGGGTAAGGAGAGTTAGGGTGATACACAAAAAAAACAAGTCAAACAAGACAGACAGAATAAAAAGCCACCCTCCTGCAGACATTTAGCTGTGAATCACATCAAAGCAGTGTGCACTTTAGTCATCTTTATCATAATATCCCATAGCTAACTATCTGAACAGCAGAAAGTAATCTGTGTGCTCCTGAGTTTGAACAAGATAACACAAGGTTTCATGGGCTGGGTTTGGTAGGTTGTGTGTGTGTGTGTGTGTGTGTGTGTGTGTGTGTGTGTGTGTGTGTGGTGATGGACAGCTGAGTATGGAAGGTCAAGGAGCACTGATATGGAAGCAGTATGACCTCTGACACTTTTATGTCTGTTTGAATGTCGACTGAACATTCACACCAAACTACATTATAATTTTGACTGCTTGGACGGCTCCTCTCTCTCTTTGGTGCAGGACAGAGAGATACAGAAGATCCTATATACCAACAGCCATCAGGCTTTTTATTTCTTTGACATATAATAGATGAGCTGACAGATAAGTGAATTTCCCCTTGGGTTGGTTGATTTAATAATAGTTTGATTTTGTCTTGATTGTGTGTGTGTGGTGTGTGTGTGTGTGTCTGTAGGTCAGAAGCGGAACGAGAGGGAGGCAGAGCGTCAGTCTCTGACTCACACTGGCGCTGACAGAAAAATTTCCTTTTTGGCCAAGACCTCCAGATATGATAAGGAACACATTGTCACTTTATTATCCAATCAGAACACATCATTAGCTCTGTGTCTGTGTCATGTTTACATTTATTAAAAGTGCTTTTTTTTTTATACATTAAATGTAAGAAAAACAAACGGTCAGTGATCATCACACATCGCAGTGACATATTAAAATAAGATATACTAAATTAAGATCAACATGTAACATTTTCTTGCTCTGAGAGGTCACAACAGTTTTATTGTTCTGCTGGGAACAACAATGGTAAACAATGATTGGACGCAGAGCGGACGGTCAGTACAGAATAGATGCTCAGCACAGAATAGTCGCTCAATGCAGAAGAGATGCTCAGTGCAAAAATAACACTCAGTACAGAAAAGACACTCAGTGCAGAGCTGACGCTTAGCACAGAATAGATGCTCAGTGTAGAATACACAGTCATTGCAGAAAAGATGCTCAGCACAGAACAGATGCTGAGTGCAAAATAGACGCATAGTGCAGAATGGGTGTGTGGTGTCAGTCCGACCACCCAATGGTTCAACTACCCATTAGTCCGACTACCCAAAGGTCCGACCTAGTAGTTGAATCCCATTAGTCCGACCTCCCAAAAATCCGACTGCAGTAAAGTTACATTTCAGGGGGGACCAGGCAACTTTCCCCTTTCAGTAAACACAGAGCAGCAGTACCACTAAACAACTGCAATGTCTCTATGCACGGACTGTGAGGACAGTTGCGTTTAACTCATCGACGGGAAATCACATCATCTGCTATATGTGACGTACATGCCCTTCAGTTGATGAAACTGAACTTCTAACCTAATGATATGTGTTGCTCATTTAACCCCTACTGTGACAGCGGTGAGAGACACCAAGGTCAAGAGCCAGGGAGGCTCAGACACCAAGATTATGAGCCAGGGAGGACAACAAGTGTCCTTGTTAGTCTCGAGAGATGTTGTGTCTTAGGAATGTCAAGGCGCCACATATTTTAACTGTTGATGTGCATGTGTTATGGGAACTATAAAGATAGCAGGGCAAGAGGACTTGCTAGGCATTCACTGACTGACTGTTCATGTGGTTGTATGTTTGAGTGTCTCCATTCATGAATGCTTATTAAAACTCAAGAAAGACAGCCGACGTGTGAAGACTTTTTCTTTAAACTGTTGATTAAATAATTGTTTTGCCACCAAACTTACAACAGCAATAATAAAAGTAATAATATAATTAATATTACAGGCTATTGTGGTACAATATGTTGAAAGTATATATTAATATCTGATAGTATACATATGTGACAATAATCATATGTGTATAATAACAGTAGAAGTATGACTAATGATAACAGTAGCAGCAGGAGGCATCTGGCAGGACCACGGCGGCAGCACAACCACACATGTCACACTATCCAGGCACAGCTGCGATATGAGTTAACCTGCGAGACAGTGGAGCACAAAGGCTCCAGAGAAGAAGCCAAGTTAGTGACATGCAGTAGAGCTGAGTTAGTGAGATGCAGTAACAGGACATGAGAGATAGACAGAGAGAGAGAGACAGAGAGAGAGAGAGAGAGAGAGAGAGAAGGAGAGAAGGTGCTCGGTGTATTATAGGAGGTCCCCTGGCAGACTAGGCCTAAGTCAGCCTAACTAGGGGCTGGTACAAGGCAAGCCTGAGCCAGCCCTAACTATAAGCTCGTGTCCTGGTGGGATAATAGGGCACTATGAGCTCTAAGATATGACGGAGCTTGACCATTTAAAGCTTTATAAGTTAACAGTAGGATTTTAAATACAGACAGGAAGTAAACACTGGGCTCCCAGGTGAAAGTCCAGTGTTATTATAGAGGTTTTTCTTTTTTCAGACAAAGAGATTAGGAGATGTTGCTTTACCTTTGTTAAGACTGAACTGATAGGACTCAAGAGCAGGACTCAACTCAGGTTCAGTTCAAATCAAAAGTCTTTAATGAAGAAGGCAGGTTCACAGGTACACAGGAAGGCAGTCAGACAAGGCAGAGGTATCCAAAAACGCTAAGGCAGAGGCAGGGTCCAAAAACCAGAACTAGATCATACACTCACGAGACTAACACTGGGAAAAAGGCTGGGACGCTTACAGAGAACTGAAAATACGAACTGGCAGAGACAAAGGGATGCACACAGACTAAATACACAAGGGAAGGTGGGATAATGAGACACAGATGACACTAATCAGGGCGGGGCAGGTAATCACACAAGGCGGGAAACACAGGAGGACAGGAAGTGAGGATCTGGAATGAGAGGTAAATACAAAATAAAACAGGAAGTAACCAAAAATGCACAAAGACAGAAAAACATAACTATACTCAGGGACTAGATGTTACAGCCTTGACATGTTTCGACTGATTACTTCAGTCTTCTTCAGAAGCGTCATCTGACGTGTGTCGTGACGTGTCTTTATGAGCTGGTGTTTCCTCGAAGGCATGACTGGCCTGGCAATCTGACAGATCTGCCAGGCCGGTCACGCCCCCTGCTGCCCGATGGTCTCTGGTGGAGAGCGTCCCAGGTGTGCGACAGCATTAAAGCCCTCTCATCCCGGTTGATGGTGTCCTGGCCCACTTCCTGATCTCTATGGCCTCCTTGATCCATGACCTTGATTGCCAGATCGACAGAAAATGGAAATATGTACCTGTGTACGCCTATATCGTACCAGCACTACTTTTGATAAATAGGGGGGGCAATATCAGAATGTACATATTTTATATCACACACACACACACACACACACACACATATCATACCATCTCACCAGCAGCAGAATGCATTACAGAATGCTTTCTTTATTAAAACCCTTCTAAATAGGAGCTGCTTAGGGTGCAGATTTGTTATTTGTTTTCACCTTTGCCAAATGTTAGCATGCAGCTCACCACTGTTCCTAAGTACAAACTTGTAGAGTTATTAGCATGGCCGTAGGCTCTGAGTCCGGTTGACCTAGGTTAGCCTGTGCTTGAGGCATAAGTGCACTGCAGCATAGGAAAACAGAGAAAATGGACGAACTATCTGAGCTTATGGAGGTTTACTGAACTGGAGCTTAAAGGTGAGTTCCTCATAACTAAAGCAGTCACAGTATGCTGTGCTCTATCATAAATGATGATAAACAACAATTTAATGAGGTCAGGTTAAAAAAAAAAAGGTTTTTGGAAGTGACTGTGCAAATGAGCAAGCGATGCAATAAGAGTAAGAGTCCACACCAACAACACACAAGTTCACCAACACCCTGTTTGTGATCACAGATTGCTGTTTGATGGTGATGAGATAGAAATGTGATACTGTGGCTCTACAAACTTGTTGCTCAGCTGACCATCTGCTGATAGAGGAATTAATTGTTAATCTGCACTGATGTTAACAGGTTGCAGTATGCCAGTGCGCAGCAGTCGAGGGTGCTGATCCTGTGTCTAAGTTTCAAAAGGCTGATGACAGCAAGTAAACTCAGCTGAACACATCCATACTTTGACATGACCTTCTTCACAGATGGTCCTGATCAGGGCTGGATTGGCTATAGGGCATAGGGCCGGTGGGCCGTTGGTATATTTTGGGCCGGCACAATCGTAATTTACTTAATGTAATTATATAGATATTTTTTTAACAGCCGCGCCAGCCTTTAAAGCATGGAAAATGGCAAATTGGTTATGCTTCTACACTGACATTGGGCTGACCCAATGAAATGTCTCAGCCCTTCCTCCTCTGCCGCCCCCTCCCCGCTCATTTTCTGAGTTCTCCTGAGTACGAGTAGCTGGCTGTTGGCCTTGTGCACAGTAGTGGAGTGCGTAGCCTTCTAGCGTACACTGATGGATAAATCACCAAAGCGCAAGGGAGGTGCGGAGAAGCTACGGGAGAAAAGGCGCAAGAATATCCAGGCAGATGCAGCCATGTGTTAGTGGAACTATCCCTTTATGATGCTGCCACCATGTTCCAGACCCAGAACATGATACACTCTAAGCAAATTCAGGGTCTTGAAATACACCTTTCTTGTATATTTCCCCTGATTATTTTCAATAATCTTGCTGCAGGTTTGTTTGGAATGCTCAACCAACCTTTTGGCCCGACCAACCAGCTCAAACCATTGACCTCCTCATTGCTATTTAACTTCAACAACAAAGTGCTGACTGAATTTCTTTAAAACTTCAATCATCAGTATTTGTGGTGGAGGTTTTGTGAAGTAGATGGACCAGCAGTAGAACTGGCAGATCATTCATCATCTAAATGATTTTGTACCTTAGGTGTTTTCCTTTATTTGGATCATTTTGAGAAACTACTTAACTACATACTTAACAGTAAATACCCAGTGGTTCAACTACTGTCACACTTCATGATAACACTAATAAACATACAGGAAATTAATGCAGTTGTAGATTAAATCAATGACAATTATCTCCAGAGATGCACACAAGACTTTTGACTGTTGTCATATAATAAAACTCTTTTCTAGTAAAGACTGATTTATAATTAAGCTGCACTCCCAGATCATTACAGCAGTTCTTACTATTGTCATTAACACTAAGCAGGTCAGCTATAACAGAGATGACGTGCAAATACATTGGTAAGTAATCAATAAAACCCCCACTCAAACAGTTTTCACAATCACATCACTGTAAAGGCTTTCCAAAATAACATCTGTCAGGATGTAAAAGAAGTAGCTTTGTCTTGAGCTTGACAGTCATGCTCATTTTCAGATGATCCCCATGGTTTTATAATTCTTAATAACCAATCTATACAATGAACAGATTTTCAAGTCACAGCAAATATTTTCTAATATAACTTTTATCAGATTGGGGTAACACTTTATATTAAGGTACTGTAATAAGCGTTAATTTATGCTTAATAAGCACCAATTAACCAGTTAATGAGCACTTATAAGACAGAATAAGATGTTTATTACCATTAATAAGACTATATAAGTGTTAATTATAGTGTAATTAACACAGTTATTATTGCATATAGGAGCATTATAAGCACTTAATAGAAACTTGACAACAGTTTATAAAGCTATCCTAAATATTAATTAATAAGATGTCTATTTACATTAATTATGATATATAAGGGTTAATTATAGAATAATAACCACATTTATTACTGGTTTATAAGACACTATAAGACCCTATCAGATTAAATTAATAAGGTGTTATTAATAGTTAATAATGATCTTTTGCAGCTACTGGATCGAAAGTGGGAACAGTGTCCTATAAAGGTTAATAAATCATTAATATGCTGTCAGGGCTCGAAACTAACGGTGTCCCAACGTTCCGGGGACTATAAAAATTGCAACTGGGACACAAAGACACAAAGATGATGTGTCTGGGACAATTACGGGACAGCAAAAAAAAAAAAAAAAGTCAAAGTAATATGGAAATGGGTGTTATTTATAACGTCATTACATATGGGTTTCTGAACATCGCTTTTGTCGCTTGAATAATTGACCTATGGCTAAGTCCCGCCCTCAAACGCAATGAGCCAATCACAGTGCGTATAGCCATTCCCATACACTCGGATATTCTCTGCCTGGAAGTTCATTGAAATACATTACAGAAAGTCAGTTTTGTTCAGTTTTATGAGCTTTTTCAGAGATTTGAATTTTAAAAATGGTCAAACAGTGTGCATGGGGTACATGCAACTCCGACACAAGGTATCCGGAGAGGCTGGGCGACGAGGTGTATTTTTTATACTTTAAACCACATCTCTACAGAGAAAAGTGTCTCCTCTGGATAAAGTTGTGTGGTAATGTTAGACCACAACATCAACTCAACGTGAATAAGATTAACAAGGATGTCTACATCTGTTTTAAGGCAAGACAACAACATGTTTAAGGCGACATATTGTCACTTTGCTGTAAAGAAATATAAAGTTATCTTTAACATCTCTAGCTAACGTTAGCTAAAGTTAGCCTAACGTTAGCTCCTAGCTGCATTGTTCATCATATCACCTTGTGTGCTGGGAGTTCTTTAGCCTATTTTGTTCTAGTTTTGTACTTTGGTGATCGTACATCATTGTTAGCTGTTGTCCAAAGGGCTCTAGTTAAGCTAACGTTAACTTCTGGAGCTTAGCTTCATTAATTTATCTGTAATCGCAGAGATAACAAAGGTTGGCAAACGTTATGCTGAATGATTCAATGTAAATACTGTAGCACCAAACTAACGGAGAGACACTCTTGGTAAAGATGGTAAAAAGGCCGTTATCCTTTTCTCATATTCTGAGCCAAAAACCTTAACTTCAGTGGCACTTTAACTTGTTGTCTTTGATGGCGATGCCAATGCCATGCGGTTCACAAGCGTACACTGTGACCTGTAAATTTTGGCTTGTAATTTAAGATTTTTATCAACCTTCTCAACAATAAAATGATGAATATATCCCTCCAATGCGTAGTTTAGGCCCTTTTGGTTACTTCTCAATGACATCTGATCGTTATGTCCCCAAAAATCATCAATTGACTCCTGTGAAATGCCGTGTACTGTGACACCTGCCATAGCACCCAGTCACTGAATGTTGATAGTTTGTCCGAGTGAGTGGAGGGGGGGGCGTGGCTTAGCCATAGGTCAGTTTCAATAAAAACTTATTATGAACAGCAAAAATACAGTGGCTTTTGCTGCACCTGATCTGGATCTGGAGCTCAACTCACTGCATGACGGTCATGCTGGGTGCCACTCGCCACCTACGCTCGCCACTCCTCATCAGAGCACAGAACCTAGCAATGCTGAGATGGTTGAAAAAACTGATGCAAGCTCTTTCAGTGCTGCTCCAGTTGGAGTAGGATGTGACACTTCGCTTCGGGACTCTGAAGATGATGTTTCATCTGTTTCTGCCCCTGTGGTAAGTTAGTTTGTTAAAGTAGGCTATAGGCTAACGTTAGCTTGTTGATTTTTAGCTAGTTCTAGTTCTTTGCAATAGCTAACACTAGCAACTTGTTAAATGTTGAGGAACAGGATCACTAAAGAGATAAGAAAAGCTAAAGCAAATTTTTTCATCAATGTCATTAATGAAGTGAAAGTCAACACACAATTAATTTGGAATCAGATTCAAAAACTGACAGGGACTGATCATCTAAGATGCACTAAGCAATTAGAACTGAGAAGCAATGGTGAAACAATGCAAGATCTGGTGACTCTGGCGAAAGCCTTCAATGAATTTCATTCATTCAATTTCATTGGTTCGGTTGCTGAGATTGCACAATGTTTCCCTAACATGCATGAAGACCTCAATCTCACTCTAGTGAATACTAATTTGCCCACTTTTAACATTAACCATATAACGCAAAGTAAAGTACAAATGCTGATAAACTCACTCAAACCCTCTACAGCTAAAGACACTTATGGTATGGACTCAGCAATGCTCAAATACCTCAAGGAATCCCTGACACCTCCCATTACACAGATTATCAATCTGTCAATCTCGCAGGGGGTATTCCTGAATAATTGGAAAACAGCTGTCATATCACCAATTTTTAAGTCAGGCGATCCACAGGCTATCTGTAATTACAGACCAATCAGCATCCTACCAGTGGTGTCCAAAGTTGCAGAGAAGTGGGTAGCAGAGCAACTTACTAACCACTTAAACAATAGCCCTTTTTCACTGCATCCCATGCAGTTTGGTTTTCGAGCCCATCCCTCTACAGAGACTGCTAACTGCATTTTTCTTGAAAAGATAAAGCTCATGATGGACAAAGGACGCTCTGTTGGAGCTGTATTCCTGGACCTGCGAAAGGCATTTGACACAGTGAACCACCAGGTGCTCATAGCCAAACACTCTACATTTAACTTTACCCATAATGCCCTCAAGTGGACAGAATCATATCTACTTAACAGAACCCAGTATGTAAAGGTCCACAACTACCAATCGGCCGCTCTTAAAACTTGCACTGGTGTCCCACAAGGGTCTGTACAAGGACCACTTCTGTTCAGTCTCTATATAAATGACTTGCCCTCTGTGTGCTCTGACGTGGAGACCCAGCTATATGCTGATGATACAGTGATTTATGCCCATGGCAGCACAAAACAACATGCTGCCGCAAAACTCACTAATGCACTGTACCACATCACAAACTGGCTAAACCAATCATGCCTTCAACTCAACACAACTAAAACTGTCAGCATGTTTTTCTCTAAAAATCCATCTACCACCTCAGAACCAGTCATAATGCTGTCAGGGAAAAAAATGCAAGTTGTCTCTGAATATAAATATCTGGGCATCCTGATCGATTCTCGTCTGTCTTTCAAATCCCATGTTAAAAAAGTCCATCATTGAGCCAAATTTAATTTATCCAACTTCCGTTTTATCAGAAACTCAATGAACACCAACACAGCCAAATTGTACATGAACACAATGATACTATCACATCTCACATACTGTTTGACAAGTTACGCACAGGCCAATAAAACAACACTAAAACCTCTCGAAGCACTGTACAAACAAACGCTCAAAGTTTTGGATCGCAGATCAAATAACTACCACCACTGCCGTATCTTAACAAAGTACAAACTTTTGAGCTGGGACAATTTAATCAAGTACACAAACCTTTGTCTTGTTTTTAGGATCATACATAACACTGCTCCCCCTCTACTCAAACTTTCATCACACAGAGGTCAAGCAATAACCGGGCAACGAGAGGTGCAACCCAAGGAGACTGTGTCATACCTATTAGGAAAGGTGCCTTTAGCCACTCAGCATTTTCAGTTAAGGCGTCGCAGGACTAGAATACAGTACCAGTACACATCAGAGAACTCAGTTCATACCATTTGTTCACAAAACAGTTGAAATCATGGCTCATCAACAATCAAACCTGTACACATTAATACTCAACTGCTGCCTCTGTCCGCTCTTTAACAACTGCCTGCCTGCCATATTCTTTTGCTTATGTCTGTCTTGCTGTTGTTTGTTGCAGTCTATGCTTGTTTTTTGTGAATTAGGCTGCTTTGTAATTGTTACTGTCTTGCTGTTGTTTGTCGCAGTCTATGTTTGTTTCTTGTGAATTAGGCTGCTTTATAATTGTTATTTGTAGAGTCTTGGCTTGCTCTGCTTTTATGTTTGAGTTGCTATGTTTACCTGTTACTATATTTTTATCTTATATCTTAAACTGCATGCAATGATATTGTTTTGAACTTCTAACTTTTTTATTACTTAGGCTACCAACTCAGATCTGGCCAGGGACTGCGGATGAAAACTAGCCTTTTGGCTAATTCCGGTATATTTACAGTTCTCTGTTCATTAATATGCATTGTCCCTGATAAATAAACAAATAAATAAAATAAATAAATAAACTCAGCTAATGTACATGATGGCCTTACAAAGTTATAAAATGTAACTGTGTGTTCTAAATATTGATGTTTATGATAATGACAGTAGAGGAAGAGGTGCACTCGGTTCATTCAGTCAGTAATAATTAGGTTAGCAACTTTAGCTACAGAGATGAAGATCATGCTTGAACTAGCAGCCAGTCATGTTTCTAAATTTCCTACAGGTAACCTGAGTATAATGAACACCCAGATAACAGTAGTATGTGTTAGCAGAACCGTTAGGCTGACCAAACGTCCTCTTTTGCCCGGACATGTCCACTTTTCACGTCCCGTCCAGGGCGTCCGGGGGGTTTTTATAAACTGATGATAATGTCCGGTTTTCCGTGTGTTTGTGTGTGTGTGTTAGAGTGCGACACGGGCAGCATATTTCTGTCTGAACCCGACCGAGCCTGACATTATCTAACCACTAAAGCACTGAGTTTGTGTCACACAGTTGTCATGGTTACAGGCTATTTAACAGGCCGGGCCTGGGGTGCTCAGCTGCAGAGAGGGAGACCTCCGTGTTTGAGATGGGAGCGGTAGGCGCGAGGTCCGAGGCTTCCAGCGAGGGGAGAGGGAGAAATAAAACAAAATAAGATAAAACAGGAAAAACCTGTCTCCCTCTTTTATTTTATTTTCAGCGTTTAATCAAGGCAGACGCGGGCGGCTGGAGGTCTGAGACTTTCAGCGAGGAGAGAGGTAGAAACAAACAGCCAATCTGTGTCTGTGTGTGTTATGTTCAGGTGTTGTCACGTAAATAACAGTGCCCAAGCAATAAACAGGACAGACAATAGGATTTTATTTATTTTTACAATACATTTTCACTGAAAGCTGACCGAATCTGACCCGAGCCCGAATACAATTTATAGCTACACTTTTGACCAAACCTGGACCGACCCGTTGGGTCGGCTACGGATCGGGTAGCCACACTCTAGTGTGTGTATGTGTCCCCTATTGGGGCCTATCTGAATTTCTGTCTTTGAGAGATATCATTTTGTAATATAACTGAATTTTCTATCCATACATATAAATTTTAAATATATTAAAATTATAAGGCATCTTTGAGTAAGCTGCGAGTATCATTTAAGTAGGCTATGTCGTGGCCGGCCGAGTGTCCTCTTTTTTGGAAATCAAAATATGGTCACCCTAAGAACCGTGTGTAACTGTGACCCTCAGAGACATTGACTTTGACCGCAATTAAGAGTGTGTGTGTGTGTGTGTGTGTGCTCGTGGAGGGTGCAACTAGAAATAGCTTTGGTAGCTAAGTGCATCGCTAATGACATTCTGTGTGAGTTAAAGTGAGTGAAATGTGTGTGAAGATGCATATGGTTGAGATACAAGAGTGACAGCAAATTGTGTGAAGCAGGAAGAGCAGAGTGATGTGTTAGGAGCATCGATGAGCTGTGTGTTATGTTGAGCAGGCTAATGGATATAGGCTGCTTCATGTTCATGCTAACGCCTGCTGATTTGCTAACGCCATAGCCTGACTTCATCCCTTTCCATCAGTAAGGTTAAAGGAGCATTTCATACATTTTGGCAATTGAAGTTTGTATCAGGCCCAGTGTGTAAGTGTTTTATTGTCACTCTTGTGAAACCATTGTGAGAGTAATTCAGTACTAGGCTGTGGATTAAAAACAAGGGAAGTTAGATTAAATGTGTTTATGGGTTGAATTCTGAGCCTCCTCTTTCAGAGGGATGGGCTGACATTGCAGATGGTGTCAGATGGACTGCAGAAGACGACCCTGGCTCTAGTAGCCATGCAGGTAAACAAAATAAACTCCCTAGAGAGGAATTAATATACTACGGTGTATGTTTAGCAATCGTGAAAGTGAAGGTTTTTTTCTTCTGTATTTCAGACAGTCCCAGGTCAGCATCTGAAGCAGTTCCTGGATGGAGTGGGACCTTTTCCCGGAAACACCTTCTCTGGTGTAAAACTCAATAGGAAACAAGTGGATGATGATGACTTTCACAAAGTGAAAGATAAACTAATCAGTGGCTTCTGTGACAACCTCACCACGCAGTTTGGCAACCTTGATAAGGGTGTCTTGAAGGCCGCTGCCACCGTGTTTGACCTAAGCAACTGGCCTGAAGACATCACTGACCTGGCCACCTTTGGCCTGGGGTACAGGAGGCTTTGTGGAACATTGTATTCCCGAACAGTCAATCTAAGTAACAAAACTTTTGAAAAAGCCAAATGAACTCAGATCTGTCTTTTTTTTTTAGAACTCGACTATTAGGGTTTCCAATACTTTTTTCTTGTTTTTGACAATAGTGGTTGCATTAAAAATCAATATGAAAAGGAAATATGTCCTTATGTTGTGTTTTCACCACCATTGGTAGGCTGAATTCTCATCACGAGTGAATAAAGCAGCTAACTCTGAATCAGTCTGCTCAAAAAAGTTCAAATAACTCATGTTTGTCTTTGTATGCCATTTTGAGGAAATGAGATTCCCATGATCCTTTGCTAAAGAAAATAATAACATACTAGAGTGAAAAGAACGCATCAGAATTCTTTAATGTTGAAATAATGATTGATCTCTAGATGTTGCAATAGGTGCATAATTAATAGAATTATTAACTTCAGTGAGTGCATAATAAAGAGTTTGAGTATGAATGTCAACAAGACACTGTTCCCACTTTAGATCCAGTAGCTGCAAAGATGCATTATGAGCTGTTACATATTAATAATTTATTAACCTTAATACAACACTGTTCCCACTTTAGATCCAGTAGCTGCAAAGATGCATTATGAGCTGTTAATAAGTGCATATTGATAATTTATTAACCTTTATACGACACTGTTCCCACTTCAGATCCAGTAGCTGCAAAGATGCATTATGAGCTGTTAATAAGTGGATATTAATAGTTTATTAACATTTATATGACATTGTTCCCACTTTAGATCCGGTAGCTGCAAAGGATCATTATTTACTATAAATAAGTGCATAATTAAGCATTTATTAACTGTAATATGGCATTTATATTAATTTCTTATAGTCTCATTAATGTTAATAAACACCTTATTAATTTCATCTTGTAGGGTCGTATAGTGTCTTATAAACCAGTAATAAATGTGGTTATTATTCTATAATTAACCCTTAAAAATTATAATTAGGCCTAATGTAAATAGACATCTTATTAATATTTAGTATAGGTTTCTAAACTGTTACCAAATTTTCTATTAAGCGGAGGTGGAAAGAGTACTGAAAATTTGTACTCAAGTACAAGTACTGTTACATTGCTTAAATTGTACTCAATTACAAGTAAAAGTACTGGTGTTTAAGAAATACTAAAGTAAAAGTACAAAGTACTCTTCTCAAAAACTACTCAGAGTATTAATTACTTTTAACCGATGGATGTTTTATTGCATCGTCAATAGCAGGCATTCGATTCGATTCACCTGTATAAAATATCAAAAACAGCTCACCTTATACAGTGAAATTACTGCAATGATGACTATTATGAGGCAAGAGTGTAAACACATGGCACACACATGAATACATGGGGCTCACTGACTCCACAAGAGTCACAGCTTTCCAGTCAGCCCCAAATTATCTAACTGTAATACTGTTTAAGGACCCCAATATGCAAGAATAATAAAATAGAATAGATACCGCACACAAAATTACCACGCGGGTTTTGCACAAAACTGCAAGGGATTAGAGTGAAGTGGATGTGTCTGTAAAGGGGTAACGCTTATCATATGAAAACATTTTCATTCAGGTATCTTGAAGTAAGAGAACAAGGGACCCCTTGCTCGTGCCCTGTTTTCCATGCTAAACGTTAGCCTGAATTTGGAGCACTATTTACCCCCCTTACCGACAAGCTAACATGACATGGTTAATTTTCATGGTTAATGTTTCATATAACATAGCGTCACTCTAACACAAAATATAGGCCTGCTGAATGTAGGCCTGTGAGTATTAAATGACTACAGATTTAATTTATTGTAATGACGGTGGTTGTCAAAATATTAAGCTAAAACATCTCTAAGAATTGTAGCTCATTATGCATGCACGCACGCGCACATGTTAGCTAGCTCCGTCTTATTTTAATATCAGGCAAGCCAGTGGCAGTGACAATATCTTTGCAGACTTATCTTAGCCAAACTAATAACCAGGGCTTAATTTGTAAAATTAGAAGTAGGGGAACACTTTGGGCCTCTGACAGAGCAGTGTTCCCCCACTCCCAAAAGTGGGGGAACACTTTTTTAAGCGGCACCCGAGCTGCCTCACTGCGCGACCCTGAATGGAATGGTTGTGACATCTAGTGTTGTCACGGTACCAAAATTGGAACCCACTGTACGATATCAGTGAAAGTATCACGGTTCTGAGTAGTATCATGATACCACAGCAAAAAATGAGGCAGATGTGCCTTTTGTCATTTATAAAAAGATAAATCACTTTTCTATAATACATCAATGATATTTCAATGGAATAAATTACTAAACAGCATCAATAAGTGATTAACATGGGGGGATCAAAATAAAAAAAATAATAAAATAAGAATCAACCAGCCACCCTCCTCCCCTGACAAGTAAAGAACAGTCCCTAAAGTGCAGTGAGGTTTGTGGAACGTTACCTGCCACAGAGAGAAAAATGTGAACGGCTCGTTTCTCCTCTGACACGCCACATACCTGTGTGCCTGCGTGCCTCTTTTGTCCAGATACTACTGGGCAGTCATGACGCCAACGAAAGAGGAAATTACTGGACCTGGATTTGGACTTCTCTGTCGCCGGTAAGCCGTTATGTTGCGGCGCGGAGCTCACGGGATTTCCGCGGAGCGCATGGACACTCACCCTTGGCTTCTTTGCCTCCAAATCTTAAGTCCATAAATTAGTCTCTACTCCGCTGTGTAGGTATGTTACCGCCAGACACCTGTGCCTGCTGCAGCGGAGATGTCCTTTCCTTATGTCATAGATTAATTGGCGCAGTCGCGATCGGACAGCCTTATTGGCTACAAAGATGCAGATGAAAGGTTTGAATATTAATTCAAATTGTGGGCGTACTCAGTAGCGACTTATGATTTTAAAAGTAGCGAAGTAGATGACATGGTGTAAATCAAGTAGGAGTAAAATTACACACTTGAAAAAAAATACTCATAAAAGTACAAGTACCCAAAAAATCTACTTAAATGCAGTAACGTGAGTATTCATAATTCGTTACTTCCACCCCTGCTATTAAGTGCTTATAATGCTCCTATAAGCAATAATAACTCAGTCAGTTATGCTGTAATAAACACTTATAGTCTTATTAATGTTAATAAGCATCTTATACCGCCTTCTAAGTGCTCATTAACTGTTAATTTGTGCTTATTAAGCATTAATTAGCGCTTATTACAGTACCTTAATATAAAGTGTTACCCAGATTTGTTCTACCTAACAAAGTATTAGTACAAACTACATGGTGAAAAAATAATACATTTACAGAAGTACTGTATTGAAGTTCAATTATGAGGTACTTGTACTTGAGTGTTTCATTATATGCTACTTCACCTTCACTACATTTCAGAGGGATATATTGTACTTTTTAATCCACTTCATTTATTTTATTATATTTATTATTAATTTACCAGCTTATAGGTGACTTTGCAGATAAGGATTTAAATACAAAACAAATGACCAGCATTTTACAAATAAAACTACCCAACAGTGTATAAAGTTTGTTTAATTAGTTCAGCCTTAAAGGTCCACTGTTTAGGATTTAGAGGGAAATTGTTAGATATGGAATATGATATAATAAATATGTTTTCTTTTGTGTATAATCAGCTAAAAATAAGAATCGTCATTTTTCATTACCTTAAAATGAGCTGTTTACATTTACATAGGGTTCCACAGGGTCCACCATGTTGCAGTGACATGTTTCTACAGTTGCCTAGAACAGACAAACCAAACACTGGCTCTAAATGCTATAAATTGGGCCATTCTGATTTTTTCCTTTGCCAACTTAGTTAGAAGCCCCTCTGCAAAGAGCAGCAATGGAAAAACACAGATTTTATTTTATTTATTTATTTATTTATTTATTTATTTTCATGTCTAACTGCTTTGTTCAGAGTTTTTAATGGTTTAAATCATTTGTTTTTCAGAGGAAGAGACCCCTGGATAATGCAGCTCCTAGTAAAAAACCTCTTGAACATTTGGAACTTAAATAGAAAAAATAGAAAAAAGATGAGCACACATTAGCAAGTGCTGGGCTAGCATTCCATCTCCAACATGCCAAACAGCATCAGAGAAACACTGAAGGGTATCGTGAAACTACTTTATTCAGTGTTTTTACCAGTTAAAATCACTGGGTCTGTTTGTTTTGGAGAAGAGGAGACATCTACAATAATTTGGCTGGTAAAATCATGCTGAATGTCTGGATCAGAAATTCGGTGAGCAAACATTGCAGGCTGTTGAATATTGCTCTTGTGCTCTTACATTAGGTTTGTTCGAGATGAGCCAGTCCTGCGCAGATTCGATCACCGGCGATCGGTGCACAATGCATGCCGGTTAGTTTTGTGTCCGACTTCATCCCGACTTGCTCTGACGTATTACAAAAGTGGACGGCGATAAAACCGCGAGAGCGAGGCAGCCGCAGTTTTTAGAGCCAGGCGCTGCAGTTGCTCTCCACCGACTGCGCCGCCTGGCTCTCACCTGATCTAACAGCTGATTGGTTCAGATGTCGACTCAACAAGATGACGTTTTAGATAAACTACTCATTTTTGTTGAATTCTAGAGATTAAGATTGTATTTGTCTGACCTGAAGGTTTATTCTGTGAACAGAAAACATGTTGTGTGACTGATGGTGAAAACAAACTGATAAATGGGTCTGATCACTTTTTTTAATGAACTGACATCATTCCAGACAGGATGTAAGTGTGTCTGTGACTTCCTGTACGGACTGAAGGCTGCTGGAAACTGTCGGGAAACTGTCCGACTTCACTGCGGCTTTTTGTCACCGCCCCCCGCTGCGGCCTCCTGCTCTCGTCTACTTTCCAGGTGAGGCGCAGTTCATCTCGAACGAGCCTATTGACTAGGTTGTCTGGAGAGGGGGCGTGGTGATTAGGTAGCAGGTGTCGCAAATCAATAAATGGCCTCTTGCCCCTGGTCTAGGTGTGTGCATGCCGGTAAAACAGAACCGATGGCTGTGTGTGTTTATTCCTCTGTTAGTTAAACATTTGAGTCGGCGTTCCAGCCCTTTTTATGATGGCAGCTCCTGCTCCAACACAGGCGCTGGGAGTGTGGCCTGTCTGCAACGTGCCAAACAGTGTAGAGAAAACACTAATTTGAACATAAAACTGCTTTATTCAGGGTTTTTGGGTCAGTGACAAATAAAGGTTGGCAAGATGAGAAATTTAGAAATATCTTCAAAAATAGTTTTCAAAGCATGTATCAGATCTGCTAAAATGTACATTCTGTATTTTTGTTGGTTTTATGTCATTTGAAATGACATTTGCACCATTTTTTATGAAAAGTAAGACTGAATGTTCCTGAAAATGTCAAATGCTTTAACCACGAAAGAATGATAAATTTTAAATATTTTATCCACCTACAGTAGATTTAAGTGTAGTTATTAAAAAAATCTTTATTTCAAAAGCATTAAATTGAAATAAGATATTTTTGGAGTATTTCTATATTTAAATTTTAATGCATTTTGGCAATACTGAGCAGGACATTTCCTAAAAACACCCCTTTTTTTCTAAATAACGCTTGACAAATTATGTAAAATTTGTTAAAAAACAGTGTTGCACTGAAAAAGTGGATAACATTTATTCCACATTTTACTCCACATTTATTTTCCTGTATATAATCACATTTTTATGAAAAAATACCAGTTACACCAAATGACACTGGGTTGTGTCAGTTGGTGTAACTGGGATTTTTCATAAAAATATGATACACTGCCTGACCATATTCCTTCTACAGTCAAACACCACTGTTTGGTGAAGAAATTGACACTGAAAATCAAATATGACAGTCAACAAGGTTAAGTGAACTTGTTTTTTTCATGTTATTTCAGAAAAAAGAACATCTGACAACATTGAGCTAATTTCTTCTACTGTAAATTCTTTGCTGAAAAAAAAAACCATTTTACAATCGTGTTTCATTTTAAAATTTAACTCATGTTTTGTATCTTAATTTCTGATAAGAAAAAAGTCACCTGACAACAACTCATAAGGGTGAACTGGTCTACTATTGTGAATACGGTTGATACAAATTTAATGAGAGAGAGAGAGTTCAGAAAAAGGACCATCTGACAACAATTAACTAATTTCTTCTACTGTAAATTCTTTGCTAACAATAATCATTTAATTTTAAAATTTAACTCATGTTTCATGTTTTGCATTTTAAATTCTGATAAGGGAAAAAGTCACCTGACAACAACAACTCGTAAAGACATATTTGGCCCTTGCTGCATCATTAGCATTCATTAGCATTCATTTGCATTAGCACTCTATGACGAGATTTTTTCCTTGTTTTTTTTTTGTTTTTTTTTATTTGCACACAAGAAAAAGTGTATAGGATGTCAATAAGAAGAAACAGAATACATACAGTATTGACACATATAAAAAACAATGACTTAAAAGAGAAAAAAAAAGTGTGCGTGAGGAGCCAAAAGAAAACACTCAGGGCTTGTCAGGTGGCCCTCCTAGAAACTGGCATCTAATAGGGAAAATTGATTTTATTTATTTAGTTTGATTACTTTAGTTTTCTATAAATGTATCATACATTAGTAATGAAATAGCAGAAATGTAAATAATTGTATTTTACAGACAGAAATTTTAATGTTTGAGTAAAATTTCTACTTTCAATGAATTATTGGATTTTTAGGTATTTTAAAGCTACTGTACAAGATCAAAAGTATTTTTTTTTTGATAATACATCTTTAATTAGCATCATAAACTACTGATAAAAATTACTATCATAAACTGCTTATATTTGACATAATTGCTTATATCAGAAAGGCTCTTCATAGGAGTCAAATGACATTTCATTTTAAAATCAAATTTGACAGGCATTAACATGGACACCTGTGTAAGCACATGGCCTTGGTCTCAAGATTTCAAACTTAATTTTTGAAGTAAATATTCATTTTAATGACTTTTATGAATTATTAATGTTTTTCTAGGGTCATACCATTTGACATGTACACTTACCAAACCTGACCAGAGTCTAAAAACGTCAATTTATTAGTAATTTTAAGAGATTCTAACCTTGTCATGCAGCAGTTCATCAGAGGTCCTTCTCTGTAACACCGTTTCCTGTCACATGGCCTTCTTTACAGTATTAACAAAACGGCCTCTTAAATGGTGGTTACACCACTTGACACTTCATGTAGTTTACTTGACTTTCATGATTCCCCAAATTAAATTTCATTTTTAGAACAATTGTATTTCATTACCTTTATTGAATATAAAAAAGTAATAATTTAAAGATCATGCCAAACTAGTTGATACGGTATTTTATTGAAAATTTTAGTGTTTTTAAGCAAGTTTAATTATTTGGTGCAAGTTTTTATGGTTACACCACTTAGACATTTTTGCCATTATTCTCTAATATATTCTCTCAAAATGTATTAAAAGCAGAAATTTTATACTGGATCGACACAAAATTAAAGTTTGTAAGTTGATCATACATTTATTTTCAAATTTTAACCCTTTTAAATTTGACTAAACCATATGGACACAAAAAAAGTAGCATCACGTCATTGACCCTTTTACTGATTTAATTACCTGGTGTGTTTGTACTGGAGAGGAACAGACCTCTACAGATAACTTGGCTCCTGGTAAAAATCTCCTGAACAATGAACACTGAAGAAGTTCTAACATGGAGATGGACCTGTATAGCACCTTTCTAGTTATCCGACCACTCAAAGCGCTTTTTACACTACGACACACACTGATGGAAGCAATTTGGGGTTCAGTATCTTGCTCAAGGATGCTTTGACATGCAGACAGGAGGAGCTGGAGATCAAACCACTGATCTTCCGATTGGTGGACGACCCGCTCTACCTCTGAGCCACAGCCACCCCAAGTAATGCATCTAAGTGCTACTGTATGTGTGCTATTTATTTATATTATGATATTATGATAGAGGCCTCTAGTTTCCCGGCGGGGCGCAGGGTGGAGCAGGGTGGCGAACCCCACGCAGAGCTAGTTTCGAGCAGCGCAACCTGAGGCGCGCTCAGTTTGGTAGTTTGGCAGACCAAGGTGCGCTGAGATGGGTGTGGCGGCGCAGCAGGGGGAGGTGTCGACAGATTCAGCTTGGCGCAGTGACAGTTTCGTGCCAAAAGGCTTCGCCGAAGGTGCACTAAAAGCTCGCCAGCTAAAACCAGGTCTACTGTCAGCGCAGGCGGAGCGCAGCCGGTGTAAGCCAAACTTTGGCTGACCGGCGGACAGTGCGCACACGTCACCAAAACCTCACAGGCAGGTTTCCAGAATATCAGGCACATTAACAATGCAATACATACCCAAAAAACACTATTCAATGCAACTATCTGCAATCAGCACATAAATGTATCTCTATATCAACTGTCCCGTCACATCTGATGTCAGATCAAAGGGGATTGGCACCGTGTGGCACGTTTGGTACGCATAATGGAAATCCAACCTCGTTTGATTAACACAGCTGCAAACTAATGAGTTCACATCCCTCTCAGCCAACCACAAACAGCCACAGCATCAGATAGGGAGTATATATTCAGCATCTGTCATCTTAGAAAAGTCAAAAGAAAAGAAACAGAGTGAGACTGTGAGAGAGAAAGAGAGAGAGAAACGCTGTCAACAAATTGTATGTTATGTTCGGTGTCTTAAGGGTTTACGTGCTTCATGTGATTGACTATACAAATGTTAAAATGTTCTTGCTTACCGTGATCTACAAAGATGGAGTACATTATTGCGAGGAGGAGGAGGAGGAGGACTTACGCAGAGAGGGTGTACCATCAAAGGACATCCTATTTGGGCATGACAGAGCTGGAATGCAGGTGGACCACATGAATAATGACTGGAATACCGCCGTGTCCAGTGTAATTGTCATTTCATGTCATACTCTTTTTCACTACACAGGAACAAATTACATGCAGCCCGCGAGGTGGTCCAAGTGGTGACGCGCATCACGGCCTCTGATGTGCACCCCGGTGGCACCTGTGCTCTCCCTGTTGCTGTAAAGGTGACAGTGGCTCTGACCTTCTTCGTCACCAGGTCTTTCCAGCACACCGTGACCGCGGTGGCGGGGATCAGTCAGAGAGCTGTCAGTTCGGCTATACATGCAGTGTATAGCCGACGCACGCTGGCGTCTATGAGGCCAGCAGGAGCAGCCTGTCACTCACGCCCGGAGCCGGTCTTCCACTCCTTGGAGCTGGGCCTCTAACCCCTGGACCCAGGAGGTTAGAGAGCCCAGCTCCCTCTCCAGCATCCTGAACCCCCCCGCCTGAAGGTCTAGGAAGGGCTGGTCCTGTGGCTGCACCCGGGCCCGTCTGGACGGGCCCAGACGGAACTCTCATTACGCCTTTGCGCGGCGCATTTAAGGCCGAGGAGAGGGGCTCATTTGATTGGTGTGATGTGAATTGGCTGTGTAAAACCCACTCCACGCCTTCTCTCCTCCCTCTTTCCGACTTGCACAGGTAGAAGGGATGGAGGTGGGAAAGAGGAGTAGCTGCGCCAGCGTGCACGGTGTGCCAAACTTACAAAATCCGCCTGGCCACACCCAGTTGGTGAAGCGCAAGTGCGCTGCGCCTCCGCCTCGCCCAGTCTGCGAAAGTAGAGGCCAGAGTGTCTTTGCACTTGCATCTGTGTTCACACCAAAAGGTGTTCATTATCTGCAGCTGCTGCTCATCATTACTGCAGACAGCCTTCAATCTTTAATCCAATGACTTGAGACCTCTGAAAGGTTGCAGTTCATATTGTTACCACATAGGGGCACTAGTTCCCTACAGACTAGAAATGCAGAATACAAATGTAACATTTACAACTATAGTTTTACATCAGCCCTCTATTATGCGAAAAAAAGAGCAAATGTACAGTCCTGTGAGACAGAAACCCTTTAGGTTCATCTATGCAAGAAATACCAAAGCTGTTTTCATAATTCATTAGTATTGGGATCAATGATTTCAGATCAAAACAATTATTGTATTTCCATATGAAATGACTGAAAAATTTGGTGATGACACAACTGAGCTTTAACCATAAACCCTTCAGGTTACATTTTAACTTTTATAAGCAAGTTGCCAAATACACACGTTGCAGCAATGATTGTGTGTCGGCAGGTTAGCGCTGTTTATATCAGCTATCGTCTGTCTTTCTGGAGTGTATCTTCTCCCTTCTGTCAAAACACAAGTTCCTGAACTTCAGCTGCGTTACACAAGGGAATTGATGTATCCACCATCTATTTATAACACAGAGAGCAGGTGTGCCGATACACAGAGGCAAAGTGATTGGTTGGGATCTTCAGAGGACTATTTGTGCTTGTGTAAATACACACACACACACACACACACACACACACACACACACAAGATATGTTGCATATGCAAACATGAAAACATGCATTCACACAGACACACACACACACACATACATTGATCTACATACATGAAACCTTTTCACAGCGCTGGGGCATGCATGCCCACAAGACAAAGGCATTCCCATGCAATGCATACATTCAGACAATAAAAGATTTACAGCTGGCACACACACACACACACACACACACACACATATTCAAACACTCATTTCCATCCAAGCAACTCAAACACATTTCCAAGTGTTGTCAAATGAAAGGGAGACATGATGCTCTTCACAATACCAGTTTCTTCTCCCCTGAGGGTAGAGCAGATCCACACCCACAACCAGATCCTCTGAGCAACACTTGACTCAAATGATCCACAGCACTCAACAACACCTCTTGCCTTAATACTAATGACTCCACACACAGCTTTAAACACCAAGAAAACAGCTACTCATAGAACCACCTGTGACCACATTTTGTGTCTCCAACAGTGAGGTCAAAGTGGTGCCAAAGTAATGTCTATCGAGTCAGAAGAACATTTACCGACAGTAATTTATAACCTCAGAAAAGAGAACTTCATTTCATGAGAACTGAGGGTGGGAGGAAGATAACCTTGTTTGCATATGCTTTTTATTGTGGTCATTTGCACCTACCTCCAGTGAGAGTGAAAGCACTGCTGCAACCTCAAAAAGGAAGTAGGCCTGCTTATGAACTACAAAATATATTTTCACGGGGTGAAATTTTGCCATTTGATGTAAAAAGGATGAAGCACTGGTAATAAGTATAGACATCTAGTGTCGTATATTACCAAATGAAAATAAGGTTGTTTACAGTAGGACAAGTCTTTTCATTATAGAAATCTGTTGGTAACATTCAACAGTCCCCCATAATGCTGGGAAAGGACATTAACTCTCACCTTTATGTATGCTAGTGAAGCATCACTCATCAAATAACATGATGTTTTAAGAAAAATGAAAGAGATCATACCGTACATTTACATGCACAGTTAAGTCGAGATACAGTTATAGCTCGATTAGGCTATTTATTTGAACTACTGTCCTTGTCCCAGTATACAAACACGGGAGCGGAATCGAATTATTGACCAAATATGTCAACTCTGCTATGATAGGTGGCGATATGCCCCCTTTCAACTTGTTAGTATTGGACCTTTTTTCGGTTTACTTACTATGTCACAGACCAAACAGCATGAACTGTGTCTCCTCAATTATCCAAAAATGTACGGCTCTGGTTGTAGATTTCACCATGTTGTTACTGGCTTCTTGTTCTGTTGCACATTTATTGCTTATCGACTTCCGGGTCAAAGCTCAGGGCAGAAACTGTGCAGCATGCGCAGAGTGCCTCTGCTAGTTTGGGTCCAATTGACTGTATGCATACACAAGTAATTTGACTCCAATCACATTATCTGAGTGTGTTAGTCCGACTATGAGAAATTCAATTTAGTTAAATTTCAGTCAGACTAACATGTTTACATGTGTTTTAAAAGTCGGGTTTTAGTTGGACTCACACAATAAATCGATTTACCCTAATGTCATGGAAATGTACTAATAGAAGCTAGTCTCAGAGTTCTAAAAGGGGATTTATGGTTGTGCGTGGACCCTACGCACGTAGCTTACACACGTCGCCTATGCCGTTGTGAGCATTTTCACTTCTGTGGTGGTGTGTCTGTGTCACTCTGCAGTTACACCTCCAAAACATTAGTCAGCGGCAGAGGTTTCTGTGAAGTGCTGTTAGGTTAAGTTGATTCAAAACACACCAAAAACACACATTAAACATGGCTTAATAGAGACAGTTTGAAAAACAAGTACACCCAGTGTGGAAGCGCTTTATTTTAAGGTCCTTGTAATAAGCGTTAGTTAATATGTAATAAGGCGCTTATAACTCCTTATAAGATGCTTATTAACATTATTAAATGTTTAATAAGACTAAATAAGTCTTAATAATAGCATTATAAACATATTAATTGTTAGATTATAAGACATTTATAAGCACTTATAAGAAACTTGTTAACAGTTTATAGACTGCTTAAGAACGTTAATAAAAGCCTTATGAGTTTCTTACAATTGTTTATAATAGCATTACAAACACATTTATTGAGTTTAACTTACCTACATATTATGTCATTGTTAAACCTTTACTAAGATTTTTTTGTTGCTTTATTAAGATTAAAACATACTTTATTATGCACTTATTAACAGTTAACTATGCTTTTTGCAGCTACTGGATCTAAAGCGAGAACAGTGCCTTATTAAGCTTGATAAATCCTTTATTATGCACTTATTAACAGTTAACTATGCTTTTTGCAGCTCCCCATCCTGGAATGAGCACTACATGTGGTCAAGGTTGATAAAATGTGAAGAAACAATTGCATAACAATATAATGTTTCAGCGGTGAAACACAAAAACACACTTTAACACAGCTCTTTTGAAAATTGTTTTTTTTTTAGTTGTCATCATTTATGCATGAATGGCAGCCACAAAGAAAACATTTTATAAAACATTTTATAAAACAGGCCGTTGAAAATAAAAATATAAAAGTATAATCATTAATACTTTCAACACTGAGGTACATTATATATTGTAAAACACATTCTGAAAATGTGATTTAAAACATCAGTAATCACATCCACAAAAAGGCTACTTAACCTATATAGCATGCTGCCCCACATTGATTCCAGTGTGCATTCATGAAAGACTGGATTGCATTTATTTAAAATAATAAAGAAAGAAAAATAACATAAAACAATTACACAAGTACTCCTTTCTAGCATAGACTGTAAAAAGTGGACATAACTACCATGACATCACCCATTGGTTTGTAACATACAAACATACAACAATTAATTGGCAGATTATCACAGTCTGGCCTGTCTAGCCTGGCAAATACCTACAGACTGGCAGTAAGTCCAAAATAGTCCTTTTTTCCTTTTATTATTGTTTTTTTTTTAATTTAAACCTACCTCAGTTTTTATGTTACAGTTGTACTTTTATATTTTTATTTTCAACTGCCTGTTTTAGGCAATGTTTTATAAAATGGTCTTTTAGTGGCTGCCATTCATGCATAAATGATGACAACTAAAAAAAAAACAATTTTCAAAAGAGTTGTGTTAAAGTGTGTTTTTGTGTTTCACCGCTGAAACATTATATTGTTATGCAATTGTTTCTTCACATTTTATCAACCTTGACCACATGTAGTGCTCATTCCAGAATGGGGAGCTGCAAAAAGCATAGTTAACTGTTAATAAGTGCATAATAAAGGATTTATCAAGCTTAATAAGGTACTGTTCTCGCTTTAGATCCGGTAGCTGCAAAAAGCATAGTTAACTGTTAATAAATGCACAATAAAGTATGTTTTAATCTTAATAAAGCAACAAAAAATCTTAGTAAAGGTTTAACAATGACATAATATGTAAGTTAGTTCAACTCAATAAATGTGTTTGTAATGCTATTATAAACAATTGTAAGAAACTCATAAGGCTTTTATTAACGTTCTTAAGCAGTCTATAAACTGTTAACAAGTTTCTTATAAGTGCTTATAAATGTCTTATAATCTAACAATTAACATGTTTATAATGCTATTACTAACACTTATATAGTCTTATTAAACATTTAATAATGTTAATAAGCATCTTGTAAGGAGTTATAAGCGCCTTATTACATATTAACTAACGTTTATTACAAGGACCTTAAAATAAAGCGCTTCCATATGTATGTATATATATGTATGTATATATATGTATGTATATATACTGTATCCATATTTTCTATTTTTTAATCTTTATTTTTTTAAAATCCAAGTATAAATTGTCACCCTCCATTTTCTGTCTGTGCTTTGAGTTGCTGTGACATGTGAATTTCCCAAGCGTGGGATAAATAAAGTTTATAAAGTTTAACTTGCCCAACGCTGGTAAGGAATAGTAGCAATGTCACATCTTTATATGTAGTATTATAGCACTAGCTGCACAAAGTTTCAAATATGTTTGCTTTACCCCAATACATAAACACAGTGAGGGTCCTTAGCTGCTCATTGTCAGAAAGCTACACTGATATTTCATATACAGAGATAAAAAGGAGGCCATATCAGCAAGCAGCAGGGGATGATCAACCTGGGACTAAAAGAAAAGCCTAGCAACTGAACTTTAACAAAAAAACAACATTTCAGCATTTTTTCCATCCTTTTTAGTTTGAGCTCTTTTTTCTTTCACCTATAACTTGTTGTGTTTAATAAATGACTGCTCTTTACTCTTAACGTACACAACATGCAGCTCACATACAGACACACAGCAAGCAGAATATCAGTGTCTTAATCTATGGGGTCCCATTTGTCCAGAAGATGGTGCCATTGACTTGACTATAGAAACTTAAATTCTGATCTTGATTCTTAGACAGAGAGAAGCAGAGCCTAGACCTCCTAAACTGGAACTAAATATCCATGACAAAGGGGGCAAATCCAGATGTAGTACAACACAAGACTTCATAAGAGAGCCCACAGAGAGAGACTGTAAAGGACAACATAACTGGACCATGTCTTGTTTAAAGTTCATCACATAGCAATACACTGCCTCAATGATTTCTGTCTCTTGTATTTAATCGCTCAGCGAGCCTCTGCCATAAGTGAAAAGGAAAATGGGAACTCCACATTTGACTCATTTACATGCATTGCTTGTCATCATCTACAAGTCACCTCAGTTTTGTTTACAGGTGGGAGAGCATGAACACCAAGGCTGATGAGCTGGGTGAGAGCAGCAAACTGCAGGGCTGGAAAATTAACACAAAAGTGTCAAAAATTGCAGTTCTTCGGATGTTCACTTGAGAGTGGCTCCAGAAGCCAGTCCACAAACCAATAGGTGACATAATGGTAGCTACGTCTATTATTTTTACAGTGTACAAGTACAGCTTATGCGTGCATGGTCACGAACATACATGGACATGGCGGCACTTTTTTTATTTACCTTAAAAGAGCTAATATGCACATGTGGCAAACAGAAGACATGAGAGTACATTTACATATTCATATCTATAGGCCTATGCCTACATACTTCCATAGACGTATATTTGTTTTATGGCGCAGATCAAGGTCGATTTCATCAATCTATGGTAGTATAGTAATCTGCTTAAAAAAATCCAGTAATATGTCCTGTTGTGACAAACAGAAAGATTTTTTTGGGGGGGTTTGGGGGGTTCTCCCCCGAGAAAATCTTGAAAATTCACACAGCGAAATCCTATTTTCATGCAGTTTCATACAGATATAGATAAATTCAAGGACTTTCAATGACTTGTGTACAGGGCTGGACTGACTGGGACAAAAAAATGCCGACATTTATGTGTCTTATTTGTACTTGCACACATTTTATTAAAAATTGAAATGATAAATCTTGTAGAGTGCTTTCACCATAGGCGTTGTGTTGTCCGGGGCCTACTGCTACTGAAGACATCAAACTAACAGTGAGCCGACTTAACCTTCTTCAAGTTCAGTCAAGCGTCTCTCATTTCACTTGAAAAGTCACGTCCTCCCCGGCGCGTGAAACGGCCCGTAGTTGGCTGACGAGGGCTGGCCCAAGCCTCCTTGGGGCCCTAAGCAAAATTTGATTTTGGGGCCCTCTATTCCTGCCAATAATAGTGATTATTGATCATTCACACACCTACTATAACTTATTTCATGTTCTACTCTGTCATTACGGATACACTTGTAAAACTAGATGTGAGAACTTTTTGTTGTAGTTAGATTGTAATCCACAGTGATTCCACAGTGATAAAGGCCATGGAAGCAGACAACAGATTTGCAAACTTGTAGGAAAAGCTTTAGATTAATATTTGGCAAAGTCAGCAACTCCCCCTACTGGCCACACGGAGAATCAATACATAAAACCTCAAAGGGGCAGCCCAGCATGTTTTACCCTAACCTGGCGTTGCCAGACCCAATTCGCAAAACGCGAATGGGTCTGGACACAGAGTGTACATTTACTCTATTCCCGAGGGGCGGTATCAACGGCTGTCGCTCAAAGTGCCCCTTCACACAATTGGAAAGATGGAAAACCAATCAGAGTAAATGACACGTGTGAGGTAGGCTGGCACAACGCCACTGTAAACAGACCAGCAAGCTGCTGCGGAGATGAGCTGTGATGATGTCTGGGAAAGACTGTTGCCGTCGCTGCGGATTTCCTCCTCACTGTGGACTCCGAGTTGCATGGCTGTGATTCCCAGCTTGGTTGCTTCCCTGACCTGCTCCTCCATGAGAGCAACTAGCGGGGAAAATAGCCACTGGGTTTTCACTGAGTCCCATCTTTTTCCCAATCAACGGAGCCAGTTGGTAAATTAAACTTTTACCAAACCCCGTAGGAAGGACGACAAAAACATCCTTTTTTTCAATAAAAGCTTTCAGTGCAGCCATTTGCTCTGCTTTTAAAGAAAATATACATTCCAGTTCGTTCAACACATTTACCATCGCAGTTTCAAAATCAGTAGCCATGTTGCTTGTTTATGAAAGGCAATCACTCCACTCCTCGTCCCTCCTATTCTGATGACATGCCCGCCCTAAAGTAATAAACGGTTGTGATTGGCCCGGTAAACTTTAACCGATGCCAGAATGCGCCTTAATGATTGCATGGCCAGACTGATCTGTGGAGTGAAATCAAATATGAGCTCGCAAGATCAGGATGGTTTCACCAGGCTAGTAGGAAACTACACTCTGTTAACATAATATTGTCTTTTTGTACAAGAACGTACATTTGATAATCATCATCACTCACACAAGGAAAAAAATAATTAATTACTTTTTTCTTTTTTTCTTTTTTTAAGTTAATTGCTCTTGGGGGCCCCCTAGTGGTCACGGGACCCTAAGCAGGTGCTTAGTTTGCCTATGCCTTGGGCTGGCTCTGGCTGGGGTACATGGAGAAAAGCCACACTGACACGGGGAGAACATGTGAGATCCACACAGAGGGGCTCAAGCCCCCATTCTTGGTTGGAACCAGGAACCCTCTCGCTGTGAGATTACAATGCTAACCACTGCACCACCATGCCGCCCCCTTTCTATCATGAAGAAATGTAAGCACTTTATACTGTGTGTTGCTTCAGGGAGTCTGATTGGTAAAGTTAAAATTCATTAAAATGTTTGACTATAAAAATGCTTGAAGTGGAACTATTAACATGCCACCAAAAACAAGCTACATAAATAAAGCTTTTAGTCTCAATAACAATAATAATGTGTTATTTTAATAATTTCTGAGTAGTGCTAAAACACACCCTCACGCAAAACTACTGGAAAGTTCAGCTTCCTCATTCTAGTTAAATACTTCAACCACATGAGACAAAGTGTGAAACGCATCAGAGCCTAAAGAAAAAAATGACAAAATGTGTGTCATTTAGTTTCATGTGGCAGCATGGCTGCTATGATCGAGCACTATACAGTCACGTAGTGAAAAGAGTAATTGTGTCTTCTACTTCTACTACTGTTAAAATGCTATGATTAATTCTACATGGAGCAGATTTGAGAAACTTTTCAAGACAAAGCTGTGTGATCATTTCACACAGCAGTCACTATGGTGTGTACTTTCAGGGACTGTTTGGTTGTGTTTCAAGGTGGGATGCATCTGCAAACTTGCAAACTTGCAGCACCTACAGAAAACACAGTTCCATCATGTGACACAGGAAAACTTGTATGTGTCTCTTGAGATGACTGTCACTGTTTTAAATCACTATTTTATTGAAGCACTATAATTCAGTATGGCATTTGTTCGACCACCACATATTTACAGTGTAAAACATTCACCCCAGTTTTTGATATTTATTGTTTTACCCTCATTCACAATGGATACTGCACTTAAGATTGACAGAAAAAGAAAACAAATATCAAACTGATCTAAAAAACAGATAGCTAGATATATGATTGCATACTTATTCACGCCATATAAATCGTTGTTGGTGTGAGAAGTCTTTCAGAGGTCACATGTTAACTGGAATGGAGACCACCTGTATGTAATAAAGGTGTTGGAGTAGAACATGATTTCCCGACTGCAACGTCAAAGGTTCAGGGCATAAGATTTACAGGGATTGAGTGGCCTTGGTGAAGATTACAGATTGCAAGCAGCTGAAACTTCAGCCGCTTAGAATTCCCGCAGTGTTCATTGTTCAGAAGGTTTTTACCGGGAGATGAATTATCCACAGAGGTCTCTTCCACTACAGAACAAACAGACCCAGGGTTACAAACTAGTAACAAATCAGTGTTTCTCTAACCCTGTTTGGTACATCGCAGACAGGCTGCTTGCTTAGCAGTGGCTAATGTGTGCTCTCCTATTTTATCTGATAACTTAATGTATGCTCAGCTTATTTCTGAACCAGATGTTCAGGAGGGTTTTACATGGATCTGAATCCACAGAGGTCTCTTCCTCTCCAAAACAAAAGCTCAGGTGATTAAAAGCAGTAAGAACACTGAATAAAGCAGGCTACAAATAAGTGTTTCTCCAGACACTGGTTGTTTTCAGTGGGCTTCTAATTACTCTGGCTGATGTGAAAATGGGAAAACCTGAAATCATGAAAATGTGAAAATGCAAATTGCCCAATTTGGAAGTAGTGTTTTGTTTGTCTGTTTGTCTGTTCAGGGTTACTGTAGAAACATGGCAATCTCCATTTATGAGGACCCACTCCCTATGTAGATATTAACGGCTCATTCTATGGTAAGGAACACACGATTCTTATTTTCAGGTGATTACACACTATAGAAAATATACTCTACTAAGCAGGCTTCCTAAGACAGCAGATGGGTATTGGGATAAGAGTAAACACTTCCAGGTCTGAGGCCATGGTTCTCTGATGGAAAATAGTGGATTGCCCCCTCTGAGGTTGGGAGAGAGTTATTGCCCCAGGCAAAGGAGTTTAAGTATCTTGGGGTCTTGTTCACCAATAAGGGTAAAATGGAGCATGAGATGGACAGGCAGTTAGGCGCAGCATCTGCAGTGATGCAGGCACTGCACTGGACTGTGGTGTGGTGAAAACAGAGCTGAGCCAGAAGGCAAAGTTTTCAATTTACTGGCTAATTTGCGCCTAACCCTCACCTGTGATCATGAGCTTTGGGTAGTGACCGAAAAAATGAGATTGCGTAAACAGGCGCCAGAAATAAGTTTCCTATGAAAGTTGGCTGGGCTCAGCCGTAGAGATAGGTTGAGGAGCTCAGACATCCAGAGGGATCTCGGTGTAGAGCCGCTGCTCCTTCACATCAATAGAGGCCACTTTAGGTGGTTCAGGCATCTGATTAGGAAGCCTCCAGGGTGCCCCCCGTTGGAAGTTTTCTGGGCACGTCCCAACTCATCAAATATCGCTGCTGTGTCCGTTGGTCTTGGCATCAGACACTGACGCACAGTGGCACCAGGGGCGTTGCTAGGCATACAGCTGTGCAGGGGCACAGGCCTCCAGTCAGAAGCCGACCCCCCGCTTCCACACACACACAAACACACATAGATTTACAATACTGCCTTACTAAATATAAATGCCACTCAAACTTACAAAAGCACTATGGTAAGACGTATAACATACAGAAAGTTAGCATGTACTGGATGTTTGAGAACATTTATTTATATTTGCATGAACCTCAACAGGTTTAACAGAGCTACATCTGTAAGCAAATAAAAAAACTTTTGAGTTCAGCCATTGAACCTTTCAATTCCTCCTTCTGTAGCACACCAAACATAATCAAGTAAGCCTTCTACAAGAGGGAATATTACCAAAAAAAGTGATTTACACAGTCTTACAATCTTACAAATCAACAGATATAAAATAAAGAACATATATGCAAATAATAACAATATTTCAGTCCAGCTATTGAACTTTTCAATCTTACTGTAGCATAGTAAATGCAATCAAGAAATCCTTCTACAAGAGGGAATATTATCAAAAAAAAAAGTCAAAATCTTAAATTAAGAGTAGGCCTACCTGATATGGTCTGAAAAGGTATTCCCCTGATTGGGTAGCTTTTTAAACTAGCCCCCCCACAGCCCACAGCCCACCTAGTCCAATTTATACAAGTTTACTTTTTAAGCAGCAAACTGTACCGCCTGCTCGAAATGATTTCCACAAACATCTGGCACAGTGGACAAACAAGCAAACACATGACAGTCTTAATAGACAGTAGGCTTATGCTAGGTGTCTTTCCCTCTGCCAATGAAATGGTATTTCCGAACGTTATAAAGTGAACCTTAACGAGCCAAAGTTTAATTTGGGGTTGTGATTTGCGAGACTCATATTTTTGGTGTCGACACAACAGACAAAAAGTTTGAACCACTAAACTTTCAACCAGATGATCTTACCTCATTCTCATCTCTCCTTACTGCTTCCCTGTCCCTGCCTCCTCTATTCTGCAAAAAGAATTTCCTTATGTCCATGATGATCCATCAGTGTGCAGTGGTATTATATACTACATTTCGGCTTTATTTGACAACATGTGTGGGCTACTGTCCGCTGATGAATTTGCACCGCAGGCTGCAGCAGCTTGCCTTCCAACTCCAGGCTTCCAACGCGTTTCATTCACTGAATATGCACAGACACACACAATGCCTGCAAGTGCAACCTCTCCACTCTTTGATATGCGGCACTGGCCCTACTACGTGGTCGAAGTAGGAAGAAATTGTGCCCATGCTATTCTTCCTTGACACATCAGTCATAGTATAGCCCTACGGATATTCAGTAATGAAAAACATAGGCTTATTTAGGAATTTGATTGGGAATTTATACAGGGGCACAACGCATGTTTACCGAGGCACGTGCCCCGGTGAAAAGTGTCTGGCAATGTGCCTGAGTGACACCCTTGGCAGCAGAATGACACACACCAGGCAGCGGCTGTTTCTGACGCCATGGGCAACTACTGTAGTATAGGGCTGAGAAAGTCTGCATAGTGTGCAAGTATGCATGGCATACTACACTAGTGAGGTATGTCACATGATGTATGTCACATAAACCACACTAGTAACAGCCGTAATTATTTAAGCCAAACCAAGATTTTTTTTTTTTTTTTTTTTTTTTTTACCAAACCACGTGCTTTTGTCGCCTAAACTTTAAGGAATAGAACCTAAAAACAATCAATTTTATATACACTGCCTGGCCAAAAAAAAAGTCACCACCAAAAAAAAAGGTCATACACCTCTTAATATTTTGTTGGACCGCCTTTAGCTTTGATTACGGCACGCATTCGCTGTGGCATTGTTTCGATAAGCTTCTGCAATGTCACAAGATTTATTTCCATCCAGTGTTGCATTAATTTTTCACCAAGATCTTGCATTGATGATGGTAGAGTCTGACCACTGCGCAAAGCCTTCTCCAGCACATCCCAAAGATTCTCAATGGGGTTAAGGTCTGGACTCTGTGGTGGCCAATCCATGTGTGAAAATGATGTCTCATGCTCCCTGAACCAGTCTTTCACAATTTGAGCCCGATGAATCCTGGCATTGTCATCTTGGAATATGCCCGTGCCATCAGGGAAGAAAAAATCCATTGATGGAATAACCTGGTCATTCAGTATATTCAGGTAGTCAGCTGACCTCATTCCTAGACCTGACCAACTGCAGCAACCCCAGATCATAACACTGCCCCCACAGGCTTGTACAGTAGGCACTAGGCATGATGGGTGCATCACTTCATCTGCCTCTCTTCTTACCCTGATGCGCCCATCACTCTGGAACAGGGTAAATCTGGACTCATCAGACCACATGACCTTCTTCCATTGCTCCAGAGTCCAATCTTTATGCTCCCTAGCAAATTGAAGCCTTTTTTTCCGGTTAGCCTCACTGATTAGTGGTTTTCTTAAGGCTACACAGCTGTTCAGTCCCAATCCCTTGAGTTCCCTTCGCATTGTGCATGTGGAAATGCTCTTACTTTCACTATTAAACATAGCCCTGAGTTCTACTGTTGTTTTTCTTCGATTTGATCTCACCAAACGTTTAAGTGATCGCCGATCACGATCATTGAGGATTTTTTTCCGGCCACATTTCTTCCTCGAAGACGATGGGTCCCCACTATCCTTCCAGTTTTTAATAATGCGTTGGACAGTTCTTAACCCAATTTTAGTAGTTTCTGCAATCTCCTTAGATGTTTTCTCTGCTTGATGCATGCCAATGATTTGACCCTTCTCAAACAGACTAACATCTTTTCCACGACCACGGGATGTGTCTTTCGACATGGTTGTTTAGGAAATGAGAAGCAACTCATTGCACCAGTTGGGGTTAAATAACTTGTTGCCAGCTGAAAGATAATCGCCCATGCAGTAATTATCCAATAGGAGGCTCGTACCTATTTGCTTAGTTAAATCCAGGTGGCGACTTTTTTTTTGGCCAGGCAGTGTACATTGTAAGTTTATTTAGTAAAAGATTGTATGCATTTATGTCCTGACGTGTTAGGTCCACTGACAAAGCAGCAGTATTTGACAAGTTGTGATGAGAACATGTTGGCAAGAAGAACACAAGTTGAAACTTCAGACTCTATGAGGACCAACTCTACAGCAGTTCTGCCAGTTTCAGCTGTTCAATTAGTTGTAAGCCAGTTAACAAATAACACAACACAGGGCCTCTACTCTATGTCAAGGCTGTTCACATTAGCACTGGGTGTCAATATACAAATGATAAATTAGCAGACTTGTCAACAAACATGTCAGAATCTAGGTCGAAGTGATATATGGGCTCTAATTATTTAAGGATATTTTACTATCTGTAGCTTTAGCCTGGCCTGCCATTGACAGCAGCAGAGCTGAACTTTCACCCTGTTGGGTGGATTTTCTTTAGCCAGAAATGTCATGGCAATCATGAGATTAAAAATGGTACAGATATTTATATTCTCCAAGGAATGAATTGTAATCATTTTGCTGATCTTAATTTGAAGGTGTATGTGTAAATGTGTTAGTCTGTAAATGTGTGAGAGATTGGTGACCTGTCCCGGTAGCGAACACACAAAGTTTTCCAGAGATCATTCAGCGCTCATGCTATTGCTGATTTCACTGACCGAATGTGTCATCTAATTTTGGATTTGGAACATTTGGAATTAAAGGCCACGTCTCAGCCATGACTCGATTCACCTGTCAAGCCTACTCACACCTGGTTAACACATTATCTCTGGTTAACCTCACTTTTCTCAACTCACTCTCCCTCCTTTCTTCCTCTAATGGCTCTTCCTCATTCAGCCATCTCTTCTTAACTGACCATCTACACATGTATTCATCCTCCCTCTTTCACCTCTCCAATGTCTCCTTCCTTCTATAGGTACCAACAGGGGCTACAACAGATCTTGGTAATACCTTGCAGAGGACACACATCCCCTACATTGAGCCTCCCTCCTCTCAGTTTCCTACATGTCAGGCCCAGTCTATATCCAACGACTTCACCCCTCCCACAAATAAATGCTTCCTCCAATTATTCTAAACTTTAATGGTTGTAACGATGATATTGGTTAACCCACCACTTGACCCTCTAAATAATTTTTTAACCTTGATTACACACAGTTGATCTGCATGCAGATCATTTGACTTAAAAAATGATCACTGTTTGAGTGGTACTCCATCATAGCAGCAGTGTGTGCCCTGTTCCCATCACGACATGAACCAAAATGTCACACATTAGTCTTGGTTCAGTTTTGTTCATATGACGCATTTCTCACAATGTCTCATGTGGTCGAGCTCATCTACTTGAATGAACTTCTGTTTGTTGCACTACCTTTTTTGTACATGGAACTCTGAGAGGGGAGAAGAGTTGTGCTATGCATTATATTGAACATACCATGTAGGCATTTAGAAAAGTCAGTCTTTAAGTTAAAGAACCATACTAGGTTTAACTGTTTAATTACAAACTATATTCTTAAAGGTCCAGTGTGTAGGATTCAGGGGGATATATTGGCAAAAATTGAATATGATATAATATAATAAGTACAGTACAGGCCAAAAGTTTGGACACACCTTCTCATTCAATGCGTTTTCTTTATTTTCATGACTATTTACATTGTAAATTCTCACTGAAGGCATCAAAACTATGAATGAACACATGTGGAGTTATGTACTTAACAAAAAAAGGTGAAATAACTGAAAACATGTTTTATATTCTAGTTTCTTCAAAATAGCCACCCTTTGCTCTGATTACTGCTTTGCACACTCTTGGCATTCTCTCCATGAGCTTCAAGAGGTAGTCACCTGAAATGGTTTCCACTTCACAGGTGTGCCTTATCAGGGTTAATTAGTGGAATTTCTTGCTTTATCAATGGGGTTGGGACCATCAGTTGTGTTGTGCAGAAGTCAGGTTATTACACAGCTGACAGCCCTATTGGACAACTGTTAAAATTCATATTATGGCAAGAACCAATCAGCTAACTAAAGAAAAACGAGTGGCCATCATTACTTTAAGAAATGAAGGTCAGTCAGTCCGGAAAATTGCAAAAACTTTAAATGTGTCCCCAAGTGGAGTCGCAAAAACCATCAAGCGCTACAACGAAACTGGCACACATGAGGACCAACCCAGGAAAGGAAGACCAAGAGTCACCTCTGCTTCTGAGGATAAGTTCATCTGAGTCACCAGCCTCAGAAATCGCAAGTTAACAGCAGCTCAGATCAGAGACCAGATGAATGCCACACAGAGTTCTAGCAGCAGACCCATCTCTAGAACAACTGTTAAGAGGAGACTGCGCCAATCAGGCCTTCATGGTCAAATAGCTGCTAGGAAACCACTGCTAAGGAGAGGCAACAAGCAGAAGAGATTTGTTTGGGCCAAGAAACACAAGGAATGGACATTAGACCAGTGGAAATCTGTGCTTTGGTCTGATGAGTCCAAATTTGAGATCTTTGGTTCCAACCGCCGTGTCTTTGTGAGACGCAGAAAAGGTGAACGGATGGATTCCACATGCCTGGTTCCCACTGTGAAGCATGGAGGAGGAGGTGTGATGGTGTGGGGGTGTTTTGCTGGTGACACTGTTGGGGATTTATTCAAAATTGAAGGCACACTGAACCAGCATGGCTACCACAGCATCCTGCAGCGACATGCCATCCCATCCGGTTTGCGTTTAGTTGGACGATCATTTATTTTTCAACAGGACAATGACCCCAAACACACCTCCAGGCTGTGTAAGGGCTATTTGACCAAGAAGGAGAGTGATGGAGTGCTGCGGCAGATGACCTGGCCTCCACAGTCACCGGACCTGAACCCAATCGAGATGGTTTGGGGTGAGCTGGACCACAGAGTGAAGGCAAAGGGGCCAACAAGTGCTAAACACCTCTGGGAACTCCTTCAAGACTGTTGGAAAACCATTTCAGGTGACTACCTCTTGAAGCTCATGGAGAGAATGCCAAGAGTGTGCAAAGCAGTAATCAGAGCAAAGGGTGGCTATTTTGAAGAAACTAGAATATAAAACATGTTTTCAGTTATTTCACCTTTTTTTGTTAAGTACATAACTCCACATGTGTTCATTCATAGTTTTGATGCCTTCAGTGAGAATCTACAATGTAAATAGTCATGAAAATAAAGAAAACGCATTGAATGAGAAGGTGTGTCCAAACTTTTGGCCTGAACTGTATATCTTGTATCGCCAGTCAGCCTGAAAATGTTAATTTTTGTCCATATCGCCCAGCCCTACTTCTGACCACAACTTTTAGTATCTGCCTATACAATAGAGGCTTTGTACATGGCCCACTTGGATTCTGTGTCCCAGCCTCCCCCAGGATGCATGAAAAGTTCTTCTGGAGGTGGGAGGTGAAGATCTTGTAAACAGGGACCTCAACTAGATGCTCCCAGTTCACCATCACTACTCTTTTGGGTTTAGAAGGTCTGTCTGGCAGCCTCCTCTGCCATCAGATCCAACTTACTACCAGTTGGTGATCAGTTGACAGCTCTTGATCCTAGGGTGTTCTAGTACTAAGTGCACTTATGAACCGCCCTATGCTCAAACATGGTGTTTGTTATGGCCAATCCAAGAAGTCCAATAACAACACACTGCTGGAGCTCAGATCAGGTAGGCTGTTCCTCCCAGTCCCCCCTTACAGGTTCCTCCATTATTGCTCATGTGAGTGTTGAACTATAGGGTCCCTAGTCAGTATCATCAAGATGGCTGGGTACTCTGAACTGCACTTTGGTGAATAAGCACAACAAACAGTCAGGGCTTCCCTCTCAGTGACTCACAGTCAAGTTAAAGCGACCCGCTCATTTCCAGGGGAGGACTCCAAAACAACGGTGCTCACCTGGAGTTAAATTCTCACCTCAGATTACTTCTTTTTTTTTCTTTTAATCAATAAGCAATATTTGTAGCTTGAACTTGAAATTTAGGTGACTCTATTAATATAGCATATTTCATTACAGGTCAACTAAATTTTGCATAACATTAAAGTGCATACAACAAGTGACATGGAAATATATTTAATAAAATGCAAGAAGAACCACCCACCCTTCCAAAGACACTGACATACCACAGAACCATCCCACAATCACACACACACACAAATGCAGATGATTAAATCTAAAATGTGTGAGAATCACATTGGTGCTCAAGACTCCACCTCCAAATCAGTTCTATAAGACAGATCAGACCTTGTGAGCTACTGAACACAGTTTGATGTCAACAGCCATGGTAAGAGCCGACTTGATTGAGTAATCTGTGACATCAAATTTCTCCGATTACTCAGTCATTTGCTTAGTGACATCCAATTTACATTGAAATTTTCGATTCAAAATTTGCATTGTTTAACTGATTCTGTGCCTCTGCCTTTTACCTTCTGTTGCTTTTTATTTTCTTTTGTGCAGATGGCCAGGCTGTGGCATCTCATGCTCCTGTGCTGGGCATGGACTCCTCTGTGTCTGCTGTCCAGTGTAAGCTTCAGAGGTACACCGCAGGAGTGTGAAAAGGCTCCCTTTGTCCCTGGTTACAATCTGGGTGGAGAGGGCTTCGACATCGTCACAATGAAACGGAAAGGTGCCTATGTCATCGACACTGAAACATGGAAGCTTGGCAATGGCACATGCAGGCTATTCAGCAACAGCTACATGAACCGAGAGAGCCAGAAGGTTCCAGTTGCCGTGGTGGACTGGAGAACCCTCCCTAAGTGCAGTTTGAAGGTCTCCAGTGTACTCTATGATTCTGTCGAAGCTCTTGTCAATGATTCCACCTCAGCTGTGTCCAATGATTGGAAAATTGGCCTTGAAATTCCTGTAGACCCATCTGTCACTCTTGGTTTTTGCTTTGGAGGCTCCCACTCCAAAGAATCTATCTTTGGCATGCAAAAGTCCAAACAAGACCGCTACACCTTCGCTGGCCATTCTGTCTACTGTAACTACTACCGGTGAGTATGTGGACAAGTGTCTTTTGTCATTTATCTGGTCAGTTCACTGAGATATGTTTTGTTTTACAGTGTCCTGGATAAATAACAATAATGACAGTAATTCTGCGTAAAATAACATATACAGTCACGTGAATAAAATGGGACTGTGATAGATTTTAACTAATTAATATTCTTTCTGTTCTTCACAGCTACAGACTGGCAACAAAACCTCCACTGAGTCATGATTTTGAATCAGCTGTGAACTCCCTTCCTTGCTATTCACCCAAAACATTGTCATTATATCGCAACCTGATTGACACTTATGGTACACATTACATCACACAAGTGTCGCTAGGAGGGCAAATAAAAGCAATCACTCCCATCAGGACCTGCGAGGCAACCATGAATGGACTGACAGCAACAGAAGTCAATGACTGTCTGTCAGTGGAGGCCTCTGCTAGCTTTGCAAGCACTGCCAGCATTAAGGCCATGTGCCAGCACTGTCAGAAAAAGAAGAAGAAGTTAGGCCTTACCCAAGATTTCCGCACCATGTTTAATGAGCGTAACACAGAGGTCATAGGTGGACACATTGACGGTGCTGATATCCTCTTTGAAGGCCAATCAAACCCATCGGTCTATAACAGCTGGCTCGGCTCACTGAAAACCACACCTGATGTGGTCCAATACAACCTAAAGCCACTGCACACCATACTCCCAAGTGCTCATCCTGCCAGGGCCGGACTGAAGCAAGAGGTGGAGAAGTACATCAAGAAAAATGCAGTGTTGAAAAAATGCTCAGAAACCTGTAAGATTGGGCAAAGATCCAATAAAAGGGATCCTTGTGCTTGTGTTTGCAACAGTGATCAGAATATCAAGTCAAACTGCTGTCCTGCTGGGAAAGGTCTTGCTACATTAAAGGTTTTCAGGCTCTATGCAAAAGGGTTGTATGGTGATAGGTGGACTCAGACAGATGGTTCAGTTGAGGTGAGATACAGAGATCAGGTAAAGCGCACTACCATCATAAGTAACAACGACAATCCCACATGGCGGGAGACATTTGAATTTGGACCCATTGTCATTAATATGAGAGACAAACTTAGATTCCGTGTTTATGATGAGGATACCTACTGGAATAGTGATCTACTTGGTGAGTGTTCATTTGATCTGCATAGAGGGAAAGTGAGTGACAGCTGTATGTTTGACTATGGTACCTTCTTCTTCTCCTACATAGTAGAATGTGCACCAAGTCTCGGTGGTCACCAATGTCAAGAATACATGCCCTCCCCCATGAGTCCCTCTTTGGCCAAGGTCTTCCACACCAGAAATGGGGTCCTTCTTGGAGACCTGGGGAAGAGGTATGCTCAGTCACTCAGTCAGTCAGGTTAAGGTCAGCTGTTGACATGAGATGTGGTTATGAAACAATAACAATTTTCTGATGATCATGTAAGTAGTTAATAGCATCTTTCACTGTTACTCTTTCTTTGTTTGACTTTGGTAAAAAGTTAATCTTAAAATGTAATCCAAAACTTTGTCTGTAAAAATTGATGTTTGATAATCTATCTTTTCTGCTGCTTCTTTATCATTTGTTAAAAACTCTGCCATTAAAGCATCGACAAAGACAACACCAGTGTCTGCCTGATTTTATGTGGTGAATGTTTCTACTGTGTAATTTAGTGGTTTACGTGTAAGGATTAGGGTTAGGAGGTTAGGGTCAGGGGGGCTAGGGTTAAGTTTAGGGTTTACTGAATGCAGCCACACATATAGACTTTCCAACCTTGTGTGTTCAACTTTGTAAAAAAAAAAGAAAAAAAAAATTATATTAATAATAACTTTCATCTAAAGTTCCTTGGAATGAGGTGCCATTGAGTTGGATTTTAATACTTTTTTAAAGACTCCTTTTCATCTCTGGAAACATTTTTCAGCTACAGTTTAACTAAGACACTCTTCCCTGTTGTGGGCTTAGGTGTAAAGTGGAAGGATTTGTGCTGAAAGAATACAAAGATACAGGTGTTAATTGCTTATTTGATCCTTATCTATGCTCACTGATAGCTCTTGTATTAAAAATGTAATCCTACAGCTGCTACTTTGATCACTGAACAAGTGTAATTTCATTTCTTGTTGTCCCACCAATTTTAAATTGAGAAGAAATGGGCCATCAGCAGTGTACTGCAATAAAAAAATATTCTATCCAACACATAATCATCAAATCACTGTGACCTTGTTGTACCTAAAGGAAATGCAGATGACAACCGGGGGTGTCATAAATTGTAATAGCACGGGATTAACAGAAACTCAAAATAAAGGAAGAGAAAATAATGTGAATGAAAAAGGGAGGGTAAGGAGAGTTAGGGTGATACACAAAAAAAACAAGTCAAACAAGACAGACAGAATAAAAAGCCACCCTCCTGCAGACATTTAGCTGTGAATCACATCAAAGCAGTGTGCACTTTAGTCATCTTTATCATAATATCCCATAGCTAACTATCTGAACAGCAGACAGTAATCTGTGTGCTCCTGAGTTTGAACAAAATAACACAAGGTTTCATGGGCTGGGTTTGGAGGGTTGTGTGTGTGTGTGTGTGTGTGTGTGGTGATGGACAGCTGAGCATGGAAGGTCAAGGAGCACTGATATGGAAGCAGTATGACCTCTGACACTTTTATGTCTGTTTGAATGTCGACTGAACATTCACACCAAACTACATTATAATTTTGACTGCTTGGACGGCTCCTCTCTCTCTTTGGTGCAGGACAGAGCGATACAGAAGATCCTATATACCAACAGCCATCAGGCTTTTTATTTCTTTGACATATAATAGATGAGCTGACAGTTAAAGTTATTCTTATTCTTATTAAAAACTTGTTGGTTGATTTAATAATAGTTTGATTTTGTCTTGATTGTTTGTGTGTGGTGTGTGTGTGCGTGTCTGTAGGTCAGAAGCGGAACGAGAGGGAGGCAGAGCGTCAGTCTCTGACTCACATTGGCGTTGACAGAAAAATTTCCTTTTCAGCCAAGACCTCCAGATATGATAATGAACACATTGTCACTTTATTATCCAATCAGAACACATCATTAGCTCTGTGTCTGTGTCATGTTTACATTTATTAAAAGTGCTTTTTTTTTTACATTAAATCTAAGAAAAACAAACGGTCAGTGATCATCACACATTGCAGTGACATATTAAAATAAGATATACTAAATTAAGATCAACATGTAACATTTTCTTGCTCTGAGAGGTCACAACAGTTTTAATGTTCTGCTGGGAACAACAATGGTAAACAATGATTGGACGCAGAGCGGACGGTCAGTACAGAATAGATGCTCAGCACAGAATAGTCGCTCCATGCAGAATAGATGCTCAGTGCAGAAATAATGCTGAGTGCAGAAATAATGCTCAGTGCAGAGCTGACGCTCAGCACAGAATAGATGCTCAGTGTAAAACACACAGTCATTGCAGAAAAGACACTCAGCACAGAATAGATGCTGAGTGCAAAATAGACGCGTAGTGCAGAATGCAGAATGTGCACACTCACTGAAGAAGAGACGCTAAACTCTACTGCTGGAATTTTTTGGAGTGTATTACACAAAGAATTGACAAAATATGCTGGCCTCAGGAAACACACATTTTGTCAAATCAAGGCAGAGCTGTAGCTGCAGCTGCACTTGTTGCAGTCTCCCATGTTTAGTTAATGCTGTCAGTGCTGTTATCTCAGTACACAGTAGCAGCAGGCATCAAGTGTGCACAGTGTGTTCTCCTTGGGTTGACAGGTATAAAGAATACTGTTGAAATTACGAAGCTGTGCAGCGCTACAGGGTTAATTGTAAACATGCCATGTTGTACATATATACAAAGCCAAACATACATATGCACACACGTGCACTTAAAAATTAGAAACAACCCAAGTCATGAAATGCAATTAAAGTATGATTGTGTTAGGCAGGGTTGGGTTAGTTACATTCATAAGGTACACAAAATTAGAGTAGTCACTGAGGAACTAATGAGGAACTAATGAGGAACGAATGAGGAACTAACTATTAGTTAATGGTCAGTTCCTTAGCAACTCATGATCAAATTTCAGAGGAGTAGTTACTGAGGAACTAATGAGGAAGTATTAGTTAATGGTCAGCTCTTCATTAGAAAGTGAGACATCAAAATGAGTAGGTAATGATCATTACCTACTCATTTTGATGTCTCACTTTACTTTAGGGTACACAAAAAAGTAACTAATGAGTAGGTAATGAGTACTGAATCATTACCTACTCATTTTGATGTCTCAATTTACTTTAGGGTACACAAAAAGGGTAGGTAATGATTAAGTAATAGTTAGTTCCTCATTAGTTCCTCAGTAACTACTCCTCTGAAATTTGATTAGAAGTTACTGAAGAACTGACCATTAACTAATAGTTAGTTCATCATTCATTCCAAATTTTTGGCCGATTGAGCATGTTGAATTGGCGGCGGAGCTTGTCGGTGAGAGAGATCACTCTGACTGGCTGTTCAGGTTTTATATCCTCGCCCCTGTAGCGAGTGAATCTGCCTGTAGTAAAACTGGGGCTAACTGGTGCTTCCTCCTCAGGCTCCACTTCACTCAGCTGCCCGACAGATCCGCTGCTTCTTCCCACTTCAACCTGAATAACAAACCGAAGCTAGCTCGGAGTGGCTAGCGGAGCGTTAAGGCCAAAACATATCGGCGCCGTACGACGCGCGTCAAAACAGCCGCCCCCATTATGTGCTACTTGGCCGTCGAATGTAGTCTTTTTTTTTTTCCACAACTTTATTTAAGACAGGAAGTTTACAGAATGCAGATCTTCAACATTACACATATCATATATAACATATGCCAGGGGGGATAAGAGTTTACAAGAAAATATTAAAATGATCACAAATATTAATGGTTTTGATTGCCTTTTGATTAAGGGAAAATTTAATGGAATCGATGTAACGAAAGCAACAAAAGAAGGTTTTCTATGTGTAAACTTACATTTGTGAATGTGAAATCTTGCCAAAAGTAAAATGAGATTAATGATAAATCTTTCATTGGGTTTTGCCGTATTTCTGTTAAAGTCAAAAAGTCCAAACAGCACATCCCTCCAAAACAGCTTAAATTCTTTTTCAATATTGTGCGCACTAAAATTACAAATATCACTCCAGAGTCTTTTGACAATTGGGCAGTGCCAAAATAAATGAGTTTCAAGCATCAGGTGTAGTCTTTGTAGTGTGCTCAAATGCAACTGACACAGGGTGACGTGAGGCGACGTAGATGATGCAACAGTTGGCTTTCGTTGCCCCTAGTTCTTTGTTGTCAGTTTGGTGTGTCAGTTCCTTGTACAGAATAACATGGATGATCATATTAATGTGTATGTGGAACTAATTGTAAAGATGATGATGAAGTAATGAAAGACTACTCATTATGTGTCACTTTACTTTAGGACATAAAAAGGTTAACTAATGAGTTATTGAGTAATGATTCTGTACTGATGAAGTAACTGGTTCAGTAATTATTAAGTCGTGATTAACTCCTCTGTGAAATTTGATCATGAGTTAATGAAGAACTGACCATTAACTAATAGTTAGTTCCTCATTTCGTTCCTCATTAGTTCCCCAGTAACTACTCTAATTTTGTGTAGCTTAGTTCCTCAGTAACTACTCATTGGTTCCTCATTCGTTCCTCATTCGTTCCTCATTAGTTCATCAGTAACTACTCTAATTTTGTGTAGCTTAGTTCCTCAGTAACTACTCATTGGTTCCTCATTGGTTCCTCATTCATTCCTCATTAGTTCCTCAGTAACTACTCATTGGTTCCTCATTGGTTCCTCATTCATTCCTCATTAGTTCCTCAGTAACTACTCATTAGTTCCTCATTAGTTCACTAGTTGTTACAGATTGTTTTTTGTTTTTTCCCCTTGCAACTCCACCTCCCTCCAAAGGCCTACTCCCCTCTCCTCTATTACGTCCTTATAATGTCTATGATAGACGTAGGCCTTGGCAAGGTAACGTTAGATACACGGAAGAGAAGAGCGAGTGTAACGTTACAACCAAGACAGTCAAACGCAACCCCGGAGTTTTAAAACTCAACCGGAGTCAGTGATGACTGATGAGTTTTAGAATAAGCTCATAGTGCTAACGTTACCAGTAAGTGGAAACGCATAAGGAAGATTGGTCGGAGTTTTCTTAGAACCATATGAGAATGGTACAATTATGAGTTTTGATCTCTGGTGCAATTCACTTACATTTTAGTGTGCCATCAGCTTTAATATGTAACATAGTAGAGTGCTGCAGGGATGATGTCTTTAGTAGAGTGATGTGGAAGTTAGTATTGCTCTGGTTCCCTTTGTCAAAAAGCCTATGGGATATTTTCATCAGATTTTATTGCAAAAAATATGCTCTGTGGCAAATAAAAGTTTATGTTACTTACACATGTTGTTCAGCAAGATAATCTCCACAAATGAACACCACTTTTATGATACTGAAGCATAAATGCAATCGCGAGAAGTAAATAGCTAGCGTTAGGCTATAAACAAAAAATACTATGAGCGCATGACTAACGTCACCACCACAACAAGGCTGTAAAACCATGTTTGGTGTGATGATGTTCCAACACGTTATTATCACAAGTTGTCACATATTGCTGCTTTGTCAGTGGACTGTCACGTCTATATATTATAGGCTAGGTATCCTCCTGCATCAACTGTTGATGTTCAGGGACGCCACCACCAATTCTAGGACATAAACAAAAGCACATGGTTAGGTTTAGAAAAAACATCATGGTTTGGCTCTACCTTCAATCAATCAATCAATCAATCAATCAATTTTATCTATAAAGCCCAATATCACAAATCACAATTTGCCTCACAGGGCTTTACAGCATACGACATCCCTCTGTCCTTTGGACCCTCACAGCGGATAAACAGCAGGAAAAACTCCCCCCAAAAAAACCATTAACGGGGAAAAAAACGGTAGAAACCTCAGGAAGAGCAACTGAGGAAGGATCCCTCTTCCAGGACGGACAGATGTGCAATAGATGTCGTACAGAACAGATCAACATGATAAATGAACAGTAATCTGTATGAAAAAATGATACATAAAGAGAGACAGAGAGAGAGACAGAGAGAGAGGGACACGACAGACAGTAATGACAGTAGCTTAAAACAGCAATAATAAGAGTAATAATATAATTAATATCACAGGCTACTGTGGTACAATATGTTGAAAGTATATATTAATATATGATAGTTTACATATGTGACAATAATCATATGTGTATAATAACAGTAGAAGTATGACTAATGATAACAGCAGCAGCAGGAGGCATCTGGCAGGACCACGGCAGCAGCACAACCACACACGTCACACTATCCAGGCACCGCTGCAATACGAGTTAACCTGATAGACAGTGGAGCACAAAGGCTCCGGAGAAGAAGCCGAGTTAGTGACATCCAGAATGGCCACGTTAGCAAGATGCAGTCACAGGACATGAGAGACAGAGAGAGAGAGAGAGAGAGAGAGAGAGAGGAGAGAAGGTGCTCGGTGTATTATAGGAGGTCCCCTGGCAGACTAGACCTACGTCAGCCTAACTAGGGGCTGGTACAAGGCAAGCCTGAGCCAGCCCTAACTATAAGCTTTATCAAAGAAGTGTAGTCTTAAATGTGGAGACGGTGTCTGCCTCCCGGACCGCAACAGGAAGATGATTCCACAGAGGAGGAGCCTGATAGCTGAAGGCTCTGGCTCCTGATCTACTTTTGGTAACTTATGGGACCACAAGTAACCCTGCATTCTCAGAGCGCAGTGTTCTGGTGGGATAATATGGCACTATGAGCTCTCTAAGATATGACGGAGCCTGACCATTTAAAGCTTTATAAGATAACAGTAGGATTTTAAATACATACAGGAAGTAAACACTGGGCTCCCAGGTCAAAGTCCAGTGTTATTATAGAGGTTTTTCTTTTTTTCAGACAAAGAGATTAGGAGATGTTGCTTTACCTTGACATGTTTCGACTGTTTACTTCAGTCTTCTTCAGAAGCGTCATCTGATGTGTGTCGTGATGTGTCTTTATCAGCTGGTGTTTCCTTGAAGGCATGACCGGCTTGGCAATCTGACAGATCTGCCGATGGTCTCTGGTGGAGAGCGTCCCAGGTGTGCGACAGCATTAAAGCCCTCTCATCCCAGTTGATGGTGTCCTGGCCCGCTTCCTGATCTCTATGGCCTCCATGATCCATGACCTTGATTGCCAGATTGACAGAAAGTCGCCAAATTAAATACCCATTGACATGCCACACCTTTTGCCCATATTTATAATAAAATTAAACCAAGAAAATATAGAAATATATATATCATACATATGTCTGAAAAACACATCTTGATACATCACAGTTGCTGCTCACCAGCAGCAGAATGCATTACAGAATGCTTTCTTTATTAAAACCCTTCTAAATGGGAGCTGCTTAGGGTGCAGATTTGTTATTTGTTTTCACCTTTGCCAAATGTTAGCATGCAGCTCACCACTGTTCTTAAGTACAAACTTGTAGAGTTATTAACATGGCCATAGGCTCTGAGTCCGGTTGACCTAGGTTAGCCTGTGCTTGAGGCATAAGTGCACTGCAGCATAGGAAAACAGAGAAAATGGACAAACTATGGTTAACTGAGCTGGAGCTTAAAAGTGAGTTCCTCATAATTAAAGCAGTCAGGATATGCTGTGCTCTATCATAAATAATGATAAACAACAATTTAATGAGGTCAGGTTAAAAATAAAAAGGTTTTTTGAAGTGACTGCAAATGAGCAAGTGATGCATTAAGATTAAGAGTCCACACCAACAACACTCGCCTCACCCTCACAAGTTCACCAACACCCTGTTTGTGATCACAGACTGCTGTTTGATGGTGAGGAGATAGAAATATGATACTGTGGCTCTACAAACTTGTTGCTCAGCTGACCATCTGCTGATAGGAATACGGCAAATTGGTTTTTCTCCTACACTGACATTGGGCTGACCCAATGAAATGTCTCAGCCCTTCCTCCTCTGCTGCCCCCTCCCCGCTCATTTTCTGAGTTCTTCTGAGTTTGAGTAGCTGGCTGTTGGCCTTGTGGACAGTGGTGGAGTGCGTAGCCTACTAGTGTACACTGATGGATAAATCACCAAAGAGCAAGGGAGGTGCAGAGAAGCTACGGGAGAAAAGGCGCAAGAATATCCAGGCAGATGCAGCCATGTGTTAGTGGAACTATCCCTTTATGATGCTGCCACCTTGTTCCAGACCCAGAACATGATACACTCTAAGCAAATTCAGGGTCTTGAAATACACCTTTCTTGTATCTTTCCCCTGATTATTTTCAATAATCTTGCTGCAGGTTTGTTTGGAATACTCAACCAACCTTTTGGCCCAACCAACCAGCTCAAACCATTGACCTCCTCATTGCTATTTAACTTCAGCAACAAAGTGCTGACTGAATTTCTTTAAAACTTCAATCATCAGTATTTGTGGTGGAGGTTTTGTGAAGTAGATGGACCAGCAGTAGAACTGGCAGATCATTCATCATCTAAATGATTTTGTGACTTAGGTGTTTTCCTTTATTTGGATCATTTTGAGAAACTACTTAACTACATACTTAACAGTAAATACCCAGTGGTTCAACTACTGTCACACTTCATGATAACACTAATAGCATGTAAACATACAGGAAATGAATGCCGTTGTAGATTAAATCAATGACAATTATCTCCAGAGATGCACACAAGATTTTCGACTGTTGTCATATAATAAAACTCTTTTCTAGTAAAGATGATTTATAATTAAGCTGCACTCCCAGATCATTACAGCAATTGTTACTATTGTCATTAACACTAAGCAGGTCAGCTATAACAGAGATGACGTGCAAATACATTGGTAAGTAATCAATAAAACCCCACTTAAACAGTTTTAACAATCATATCACTGTAAAGGCTTTCCAAAATAACATCTGTCAGGGTGTAAAAGAAGTAGCCTTGTCTTGAGCTTGACAGTCATGCTCATTTTCAGATGATCCCCATGGTTTTATAATTCTTAATAACCAATCTATACAATGAACAGATTTTCAAGTCACAGCAAATATTTTCTAATATAACTTTTATCAGATTTGGGTAACACTTTATATTAATGTACTGTAATGAGCGTTAATTAATGCTTAATAAGCACCAATTAACCAGCTAATGAGCACTAATAAGACAGAATAAGATGTTTATTACCATTAATAAGACTATATAAGTGTTAATTATAGCATAATTAACACAGTTATTATTGCAAATAGGAGCATTATAAGCACTTAATAGAAACTTGATAACAGTTTATAAAGCTATCCTAAACATTAATTAATAAGATGTCTATTTACATTAATTATGATTTATAAGGGTCCGTAGGTGTGAATGTGAGCGTGAATGGTTGTTTGTCTCTATGTGTCAGCCCTGCGATAGTCTGACGACCTGTCCAGGGTGTACCCTGCCTCTCGCCCAATGTCAGCTGGGATAGGCTCCAGCCCCCCACCGCGACCCTCAAGAGGATGAAGCGGTTAGAAGATGAATGAATGAATGAATGAATTAATGATTTATAAGGGTTAATTAAAGAATAATAACCATTATTATTTATTTATTTATTACCGGTTTATAAGACACTATAAGACCCTATCAGATTAAATTAATAAGGTGTTATTAATAGTTAACAATGATCTTTTGCAGCCACCGGATCTAAAGTGGGAACAGTGTCCTATAAATGTTAATAAATCATTAATATGCTCTCAGGGCTCGAAACTAACGGTGTCCCGACGTCCAGGGGACGATAAAAATTGCAACTGGGACACAAAGATGATGTGTCTGGGACAATTACGGGACAGCAAAAAAACAAAAAAGGTCAAAGCAATATGGAAATGGGTGTTATAAACAACGTCATTACGTATGGGTATCTGAACGTCGCTTTTGTCGCTTGAATAACTGACCTATGGCTAAGTCCCTCCCTCAAATGCAATGAGCCAATCACAGTGCGTATAGCCATTCCCATACACCCGGACATTCTCTGCCTGGACTTTCATTGAAATACATTACAGAAAGTCAGTTTTGTTCGGTTTTATGAGCTTTTTCGGAGATTTGAATTTTAAAAATGGTCAAACGGTGTGCATGGGGTACATGCAACTCCGACACAAGGTATCCTGAGAGGCTGGGCGACGAGGAGTATTTTTTATACTTTAAACCACATCTCTACAGAGAAAAGTGTCTCCTTTGGATAAAGTTGTGTGGTAATGTTAGACCACAACATCAACTCAACGTGAATAAGATTAACAAGGATGTCTACATCTGTTCTAAGGTAAGTCAACATTGTGTTTGAGGCAACATATTGTCACTTTGCTAGAAAGAAATATAAAGTTATCTTTAACATCTCTAGCTAACGTTAGCTAAAGTTAGCCTAACGTTAGCTCCTAGCTGTGTTGTTCATTATGTTACCATGTTTGCTGGGAGTTCAATAGCCTATTTTGTTCTAGTTTTGTACTTTGGTATTCGTACATCACTGTTAGCTCTAGTTAAGCTAATGTTAACTTCTGGAGCTTAGCTTCATTAATTTATCTGTAATCGCAGAGATAACAAAGGTTGGCAAACGTTATGCTGAATGATTCAATGTAAATACTGTAGCACCAAACTAACGGAGAGACACTCTTGGTAAAGATGGTAAAAAGGCCGTTATCCTTTTCTCATAGTCTGAGCCAAAAACCTTAACTTCAGTGGCACTTTAACTTGTTGTCTTTGATGGAGACGGCAACAACATGCGGTTCACAAGCGTACACTGTGACCTGTAAATTTTGGCTTGTAATTTAAGCTTTTCATCAACCTTCTCAACAATAAAATGATGAATACAGTGTTTCCGCCGCCGCTGCTACTCCTTTAAAACATTTATTTTGCAAATGCACCACCACTGCTCTGAAGCTGCGTTCACACCAAACGCGAATTCGCAAATTCGCGCGTCAAGATTACATACAAAGTCAATGCAAAGACGCGATTAGAATTCACCGGACGGCGCGAATGGACTCGTCTAGCGCGACGCGATGGACGCAATAGAGGCGTCCAGTGCAGCGTGATAGACGCGAAATTCGCGTCCAACGCCTCATCGCTCGAGTTGAAAATATTGAACTTTTGAGGCGAATTCGCGTGACACTGTGCCGCGAAAGCCAATCAGCGTTGTGATTCTCCCGACGTCACTGACGTGTGTCAACAACAATAAACTGCTACTCACCGGAGACAGATGGACAGGCGCTCTGCAGCTGAAATGGATCGGCTGTAGTTGGTGTCCTGCTGGGAGATCCTGGCGCCAACCCTCGCCAACAGGTCCTCAAACTGGGCCCCAGTCAGCCTGAAGTACTGCTGAAAGCGGCTATCATCCAGACGGAGTTCCTGGAGGAGGTGGTGAAACTCGCCGAGCTGGATGCGCTTCTGCAGGATAGGGTGAACCCAAAAACGACGGCGTTTGGCCCTCCGACGCATCTGGGACTTCCAGAGAGTGGAGGTAAACAACAAAGCAGCAATCGTGGTTATCTTGCCATGGTCGTCAGTGACGTCTTGACGCCCCGACGTCCAGTTGTTGATGCCGAGATGAAGGAGAAACTTATCATTGCGGTGTGCGGCTACCTGGAGCTATATGATACTACGTGTCTACTCTGCAGAGACCGCAACAAAAAGGAGCAGGCTTGGGTGAAAGTTGCCGAGGAGACTGGTCTACTTGGTAAGTTCTGTAAATTATGTGTGTTTAATTAGTTTGCAGAATGGTTGTACTATGAACGTTAGCACTAGCTTAGGTCCGGTTAGCACAGCTGGCTTCCCCGCTACTAGCGCAAATGACGCGATGACGCACATGAACAAAATGGTAAGGCGTCCAAACTCGGGCGTTACGGGCGGCGCGTTACTCGCGTCGCGCGTGTAATTCGCTTCACTCGCGCCCGATGTGAGCGCAGCTTGAGACATCTGTGCACTTGCACAGTGCAACAGCCAGTGTAGTGAGGAGAGCAGCGGTGAGGGGAGGGGGGAGGGGGGAGTGGCGGAAGGCTCCTATTGGAATTAACGTTATTCGCGGGATCTTGAAAGTCACTATTGTGTAACTGCAAAGGTGTTTCTGTTGTCAGAATACAGATTTCTATACTAACTTGTGTGAAGATCTGGTCAATATTACTGTTTCAGTCCGTTTTAAGCTAGATGAGAAAACACTATACACTGTGTAATAGCAAAGGTGTTCATTTATATACTACTTATATAGACAGAGACAGTCCGACACAGAAACAACATTCAAACATGCGGTTTATCAGAATCAAACACTTTTGTATTTCACATCCAAACGGGGGGGTCTCTCTCTCTCACCCCCTCCCCCCGCCACCCTCGCTGCTGAAAAAAATCCTAGAGGAAACACGGGAATATATCCCTCCAATGCGTAGTTTAGGCCCTTTTGGTTACTTTTCAATGACATCTGATCGTTATGTCCCCAAATATCATCAGTTGCCTCCTGCAAAATGCCGTGTACTGTGACACCTGCCATAGCACCCGGTGACTGAATGTTGATAGTTTGTCCAAGTGAGGGGAGGGGGGTGTGGCTTAACAACAGGTGAGAAGACGTCCCTGGCTCTTGTAGCCATGCAGGTAAACACAATAAATTTCCTAGAGAGGAAATGATATGCTACGGTGCATGTTTAGCAATCGTGACAGTGAAAGTTTTTTTCTTCTGTATTTCAGACAGTCCCAGGTCAGCATCTGAAGCAGTTCCTGGATGGAGTGGGACCTTTTCCCGGAAACACCTTCTCTGGTGTAAAACTCAACAGGAAACAAGTGGATGATGATGACTTTCACAAAGTGAAAGATAAACTAATCAGTGGCTTCTGTGACAACCTCACCACGCGGTTTGGCAACCTTGATGAGGGTGTCTTGAAGGCCGCTGCCACCATGTTTGACCTAAGCAACTGGCCTGAAGACATCACTGACCTGGCCACCTTTGGCCTGGGTTACAGGGAGCTTTGTGGAACATTGTATTCCCGAACAGTCAATCTAAGTAACAAAACTTTTGAAAAAGCCAAATGAACTCAGATCTGTCTTTTTTTTTTTTTTAGAACTCAACTATTAGGGTTTCCAATCCTTTTTTCCTGTTTTTGACAATAGTGGTTGCATTAAAAATCAATATGAAAAGGAAATATGTCCTTATGTTGTGTTTTTCCATTGATAGGCTGAATTCTCATCACGCGCAAATAAAGCAGCTAACTCTGAATCAATCTGCTCAAATTTTTTAAGTTCAAATAACTCATGTTTGTCTTAGTATGTCATTTTGAGGAAATGAGTTACCCATGATCCTTTGCTAAAGAAAATAATAACATACTAGAGTGAAAAGAGCGCATCAGAATTCTTTAATGTTGAAGTAATGATTGATATCTAGATGTTGCAATAGGTGCATAATTAATAGAATTATTAACTTCAGTGAGTGCATAATAAAGAGTTTATGAATGTCAACAAGACACTGTTCCCACTTTAGATCCAGTAGCTGCAAAGATGCATTATGAGCTGTTAATAAGTGGATATTAATAACTTATTAACCTTTATACGACATTGTTCCACCTTTAGATCCGGTAGCTGCAAAGGATCATTATTAACTAGTGCTTAATTAAGCATTTATTAACAGTAATATGGCATTTATATTAAATTCTTATAGTCTCATTAATGTTAATAAACACCTTATTAATTTGATCTTATAGGGTCTTATAAACCAGTAATAAATGTGGTTATTATTCTATAATTAACCCTTAAAAATTATAATTAATGTAAATAGACATTAATATTTAGTATAGTTTTCTAAACTGTTACCAAAGTCTCTATTAAGTGCTTATAATGCTCATATAAGCAATAATAACTCAGTCAGTTATGCTGTAATAAACACTTATAGTCTTATCAATGTTAATAAGCATTTTATACCACCCTATAAGTGCTTATCAACTGTTAATTTGTGCTTATTAAGCATTAATTAGTGCAGTGTTTCCGCTACATTCATTTAGCCCTATTGGCGCTGCTGCTGCTCCTTCAAAACATTTATTTTATATTCGGCCGAATATTGCAAAAAAACACACATTCGGTATTCGGTGGAATAAGTGAAAAGCAAGGCCGAATAATAGTGGCGTGGTTTGATAACGCAATCAAACAGTGTGCGGTGACGGATGGAGTAAAATGTCGGCAGTGTGGCGATATTTTACTCCGTCCGTCACCACACTTGCATTTGCAACTAAAAATAGTTTTGTGTGGGCAAAATAAATCATTCAGCATGCTGTGTGAGTACAGATTTCAACCAGCAGCAGAAACGAAATGGCGAATCCTGCCGGTTGTGGGTTGAATGGGGGTCACAGACACGGACAGGAATACGTATTCCTGTCAAATACGGCGACGCATGATAACGGCTTACCGGCGACGGAGAAGTCCGGCTCCAGGTGAATAACTTGTTGTCATGACTGCCCAAAAGTACCTGAACAGCTGAGCCATAGCGGCACACAGTATGTGGCGTATCAGAGGAGAAACTTTAGGGACTGTTCTTTACTTATGAAGGGACTTGTCAGAGGAGGAGGCCGGCTGGTTGATTTTGCTGTTTTTGAAGTATGAATAAGTCAATAAGTAATTTATTCCATTGAAATATCATTGATGTATTATAGAAAAGTGATTATATCTTTTTATAAATGACAAAAGGCACATCTGCCTCATTTTTGCTGGGGTATCCTGATACTACTCAGAACCGTGATACTTTCACTGGTATCATACTGTGGGTCCCAATTTTGGTACCATGACAACACTAATCTGGAGGGGGTTCATCTGCAAAAACTATTGAAAAACTAAAAAACGGCATTCAGTATTCGGGCACCCCCCCCTCCCCCCGCCACCCCAGCTGCTGAAAAGAATCCTAGAGGAAACACAACTCCAAGTGTTATCCAGATTTGTTCTACCTAACATAGTATTAGTACAAAATACATGATGAAAAAAATAATATATTTACAGAAGTACTGTATTGACCCTTACTGCTATTTTTGGTGTAACCTCAGAAAACATTTCTACAACCACTTGTCAACGCAAGGCTTTGTTTGGCGTTCTCCTCCTTACTAGCGCGATGGTTAATATTACTGAATTGGAAGAATGCTGCGCCGTCCACCCACACACATCTCATCAAGAGTATCATGTGTAATCTCAAGTTAGAAAAAATCAGGTATACGGTTAATGGTGGTCTTCAGAACTTCCATAACACATGGGATGATTTTATTGTAGTTGTAGATGGGCTACAATTAGAGTGATAAACTTCCAGCTGACCCACTATAACTTCATCTTCTTTGGTTGAAGACGAATCAACGTGCAACTGTTTGTTGTTGATTGTCTGTTGTTTTTGTTTATTCTGATTCTATATAATGTTGGTATTATGATTTCTTTTGCACTTCCCTATTTTATGGATGTATTGGATATAAACCCTGTGTGCCTTGATGGTTGATATATACATGCATCCAAGGAAAATTCAATAAAAACAACTTTGAAAGAAAGAAGTACTGTATTGAAGTTCAATTATGAGGTACTTGTACTTGAGTGTTTCATTATATGCTACTTCAACTTCACTACATTTCAGAGGGATATATTACTTTATTATATAGTACTTTTTAATCCACTTCATTTATTTACCAGCTTATAGGTGACTTTGCAGATAAGGATTTAAATACAAAACAAATGACCAGCATTTTACAGATAAAACTAGTGTATAAAGTTTGTTTAATTAGTTCAGCCTTAAAGGTCCAGTGTTTAGGATTTAGAGGGATATTGTTAGATATGGAATATGATATAATAAATATGTTTTCTTTTGTGTATAATCAGCTAAAAATAAGAATTGTCATTTTTCATTACCTTAAAATGAGCTGTTTACATTTACATAGGGTTTCACAGGGTCCACCATGTTGCAGTGCCATGTTTCTACAGTTGCCTAGAACAGACAAACCAAACACTGGCTCTAAATCGGGCCATTCGGGTTTTTTCCTTTGCCAACTTAGTTAGAAGCCCCTCTGCGACGAGCAGCAACGAAAAACACAGATTTTTTATTTTATTTATTTATTTATTTTCAAGTCAAACTGCTTTGTTCAGAGTTTTTACCGGTTTAAATTATTTGTTTTTTAGAGGAAGAGACCCCTGGATAATGCAGCTCCTAGTAAAAAACCTCTTTAGTGGTGCAGCTTAACTAGACATTCCATAACAATTGTGCATTTTGTGATAAAAGCGTCAAATTTGGTACACGTATAGCCAAAGACATATATAAAAGAATTAGATGTGGAGCCATCATGGATTTTCAATATGGCAGCCATTTTCCAAAATGGATTCCGGCCACAACTGTTTTTAGATCAAATTCCATAATAACTATGAATATTATGTGATAGAATCATCAAATTTGGTACAGTTATAGCCAAAGACATGTAGAAAAAAATTAGATGTGGAGCTATCATGAATTTTCAATATGGCGGCCAATTTTCAACATGGCCGCCATTGACAACTATTTTTAGATCAAACTTCATATTAACCCTAGATATTATGTGATAGAAGCATCACATCTGGTACAGTTATAACCAAAGACATGTAGAAAAAAATAAGATGTGGAGCCATCATGAATTTTCAACAACTTTTTTTAGATCAATTTTCATATTAATGATGGATATGTGATATTGAGAATATATGTTGAATCTATCTATCTACCACACATAGCACTTGGGAACTATCTTTCGGATAGTACATTTTTCAAGATGGCGGCCAACTACTGAAAAACGGTAGATGCAATACAGCTGCATAGACTGGTCTGATTTGGAAGATCTTTGAGTCAATTCATGTATTGATATATGAATATGTCATATATATTTGTTATGATTCTGGATACAAATTATTAACTTCAGAGTTGCTCAGAAACTGCAATTCAAGACTCAAAATATGTGATAACAATACATTTTTTCAAGATAGCGGCGATGACTGGTAGCCTATGAGAATTAGACTAGCAATACAGTTGCATAGATTTGGATATCTCAGTTAGGGTTAGGGTAGAGTGTGTAGTGTAGTGTCCATTCACATTTTTATGAAATAAAATTGCCTAGAATAGAGTGGACGTCACAGCACAACCAGGGCACACTGGTGACACCACTGCTGTGAAACTCAGCATGGGGTTCAGTGGCAGCTAAATACACTCTGCTCGATAATGATTTACTCAGTGATAGTTTAGTGGTAGTGTAGTTTAGTTTCCTAAATGCTATCTAATGTTAGCCCCACATCTAGTTGATATGCACATTAAGATGTAGTTAGATAGCTGCATCTGAATTGACAGGATGTGCCTGGACATGTGTCCAGGCTTGATCTGGTGTGGGACCGCTACTTGTCTGAGTCCTTGAAAGCTGCCACAAGAGCAAAGCATAGGGAAGGCGTGCAGAGACATGTGGTAGGCTCTGCACCCATTCCCAGGAACTGGCAAAGCTTTCTCAGAGTTGATAGCAATAAGACTAAGTTGTTCACCTTACTCTCAGATTGATGGAGTTTGTGCAGGACAATAAATAGCTTGTTGTCACAAATAGTGTAGAAGTCCTCAGCAAGCCACCACTTCAAGATCTGTCCTCAATTGCTCCATGTACACACGAGGAGGCTGATAGTTGCATGTTATTACATGTGGCCCATGCAGCAAGAAATGGCCATCTGAAAATAACGATACAAGCTGTTGATCCTGATGTTATGGTGCTGGCTGTGGCAGTTGCTCAGAGTCGCCAGCCAGAAGACGAGCTTTGGTTGGCATTTGGAACTGGAAAGGCTTTTCGATACTTTGCAGCCCATGAAAATGCAGCAGGGCTGGGGCCTGAGAAGGCACATGCACTTCCAGTGTTGCATGCATTGACGGGCTGTGACACTGTATCAAGCTTTGCTGGCCATGGGAAGAAGACTGCCTGGGCTGTATGGACTGTCTTTCCAGAGCTTACACATGCCCTGTTAAAGCTATCCTCTGCCCCAGATAACATACCACAGGAGGTAATGGCTACGATTGAGAGGTTTGTTATACTGCTCTATGACCGAACCAGCCCATGCACAGAAATAGACACTGCGAGGAGGAAGTTATTTGTGAAGAGGCACAATGTGCTGTTGATCCCTCTGACAAAGGCTGCCCTAGAGGAGCATGTGAAGAGAGCAGTTTACCAAGGAGGGCATGTGTGGGCCCAGATGCTGGTGTCCACACCAGAACTACCTTCACCATGTAGATGGGGCTGGTCTAAGACATCTGAGGGCTACTATGCACCCTTCTGGACATGCCTACCAGATGCAGACCAGGCCAGCTATGAATTTGTCTCCTGCCAATGTAAGAAGGGTTGTGTTAGGAAGTGCAAGTGCAAAAAAGCTGCCTTAGAGTGCACAGCTCTCTGTTACTGCAAAGGGGTGTGCTGAATAGACTTTCCCGCACTGGACCTACTTAGTTAATATGAAGTTTGATCTAAAAACAGTTATCAGTGGCCATGTTGAAAATTGGCCGCCATATTGAAAATTCAGGGTGGCTCCACATCTATTTTTTTTCTACATGTATTTGGCTATAAGTGTACCAAATCTGACGCTTTTATCACAAAATGCACAATTGTTATGGTAATCTGCACCACTACTTGAACATTTGGAACTTAAATAGAAAAAATAGAAAAAAGATGAGCACACATTAGCAAGTGCTGGGCTAGCATTCCATCTCCAACATGCCAAACAGCATCAGAGAAACACTGAAGGGGATTGTGAAACTACTTTATTCAGTGTTTTTACCAGTTAAAATCACCGGGTCTATTTGTTTTGGAGAAGAGGAGACATCTACAATAATTTGGCTGGTAAAATCATGCTGAATGTCTGGATCAGAAATTCGGTGAGCAAACATGGCAGGCGCTGGGAGTGTGGCCTGTCTGCACCATGCCAAACAGTGTAGAGAAAACACTAATTAGGGCCCGAGCGACGACAAAGTCGTCCATGAGGACCCTATTGTAATCACGCTGTTTATTATTATTATTATTAGGGCCTGAGCACCTAGCGGTGCGAGGACCCTATTGAAATGCAAGGATTTTTTAGGGCCCGAGCGACGACAAAGTCGTCCGTGAGGACCCTATTGTAATTGCGCTGTTTATTGTTATTATTAGGGCCCGAGCGACGACGAAGTCGTCCACGGAGGACCCTATTGAAATCGCGCTGTTTATTAGGGCCCGAGCGACGACGAAGTCATCCGTAGGACCCTATTGTAATCGCGCTGTTTATTAGGGCCCGAGCAATGACGAAATCGTCCGTAGGACCCTATTGTAATCGCACTGTTTATTATTATTATTAGGGCCTGAGCGACGACAAAATCGTTCGTGGAGGACCCTATTGAAATCACGCTGTTTATTATTAGGGCCCGAGCAGGAGACCTGCGAGGTCCCTATTGTTTTTCTCCCGATTATTTATTTATTTAGGGCCCGAGCGACGACAAAGTCGTCCATAGGACCCTATTGTAATCGCGTTGTTTATTATTAGGGCCCGAGTGACGACGAAGTCGTCCGAGGACCCTATTGAAATCGTGCTGTTTATGACATCTGTTTTTAGTTTCATCTCAGGTAGTTCCTATTTGGTGCATGCCTGTACATGCACATGGTCGGCGCGAAATGCCGAAATAGTGCCCCCTACAAATTTTCAAAATACCCTCCCCATTGGGGTTAGTTTGTCGTAGGCAAATGAAATTTGGTACACACATGTATCATACTGAGACGCACAAAAAAGTCTCATAACGTCATGGTGAAATCCCAACAGGAAGTCGGCCATTTTGTTTTGAATTTTTTCGTTACGGCGATTTCCACAACTTACATTTGACAAACTCCTCCTAGGGATTTCGTCCTATCGACTTCAAAGTTGGTACAGATCATCCTGAGAACATGCTGATCAAAAGTTATTAAAAGCTTTTCTCTATGTCAAGGGACGTGGCCGCTAGGACGTGACAAATTTTGGCGACTTTTCGTTTTCTTGCCATCGAATTTCGAACGGCTCTCCCGCCCACATACTTGATCTCAGCAGCGTCAAACTTGCTGGACATGATGATGGCTCCACCCCGAACGCCCCGATATGTTAATATCCCACCTTACTCATAGCACCCCCCGGTGGTAACAGGAAGTGACCAGTTTTTACTTTAACATGTACTGATGCCACAAACTTGACCGCATCAATTTCATTCCACTTCTAATGCATGCAGAACAAGTTGGTGAAGCTACCTTATGAACACTGTGAAGCTACGTCTAATGGTGTCCATGTGGCGGCGTGGCAACTATCGATCTCTCGCCACTAAATACGTTTGGCTTTTTGATGGCTTCAGCGACTTCATATCCTCATGAAAATTGATACACAGGTCAAGAATGGCGAACTCTTGCATCTGATAGGGGCGTCACCCATGAGGGGGACAAAATGCGTGTATAGCGCCCCCTTGAAATTTTCAAACCCCCCCGCCCCCCCCAGGGTTTTTTTTTGGAGTAGGAACATGAAAATTGGTACACGTGTATGTTGTCCAGACGCACATAAAAGTCTCTGGCACCAATGGTCTACTCCAAACAGGAAGTCGGCCATTTTGATTTTGACTTGTCATTTTGGCATGATTTCCATGATGTTGTATTTTAACGAACTAGTCCTAGGGATTTCATCCAATCGACTTTTTTTTACATTTTTTACAGATCATCCAGACACCATGCTGATCAAAAGTTGTGCTCTGCATGTCTGTAAGTCAAAGGACGTGGCTGCTATGGTGCTGCCAGTTTTGATCCATCGCCATACATATTGAAGCAGCTCTCTCTCCCACATAATTCATCCAAACTGCTTCAAAATTTCTGTACATGATAAGAGCCCCGCCCTCAACGCCTCCATATGCTCGAAGGCAATCTTGCTCATGGCGCCCCCTTGTAGAAACAGGAAATGCCATCTTTTACACTGACAAATGCCAACCTCAAGCTTCTGATCTGATCAACTCCATTTTGTGGCCACATGACAATCAAGTTGATGAATCTCCACAGTGACACACGTGTCCTGTCATGTTGCAGGCCGCAGCAGTGGCGGCTTTTCATCCTTCGCCACAGAACATCAACTTGATATAAATCCTTCATGTATTGTCCGATTTGCTCAAAATTTCACGTGTGATGAGGGTCCACCCCTGAACGCACCTGCCCACATCTGGTTATGCTCATGCCACCCCCTTGTGGAAACAGGAAATGCCCTCTTATACATTGACATTGTCCGATTTGCTCGAAACTTGGATGAACAAAACATTGCGTTTTTTCGCTCCTGCCAGGTTTTTTCTCCCTTCTCGCTTCGCGCCACAGCCCCCACGTGCCTCAGGCCCCCGCCGTTACATGGGGGAGCGAGGGCCCGATCACAGCTGCTTGCAGCTTTAATTTTTTTTTTTCTTCAGCCCATATGATCGCATTTTTCACTGCCTGAACATATCCCAAAACTCACCAAACTTGGAATATAAGTCACACCTGGTGAAAAATTTTATAATCTATTGTCATCCTGAATTTCCACCACTAGGTGGCACTATTATTAAGGAAAGTGCGTTTTGGGTCATAACTCCCATATACTTTGTCACACATTCAAAAACCTTATATCCACGCGTTCAGTGAATTGAGCTGAATGTTGTGGTATAGGCCACGCCCATTTCCGCCTACCATTTTTTTCCGCAAATTCGCAAAATGTCCCAAACCTACTTTTTCGAACTCCTCCCAGGCAATTTCACCGATTGGCATGAAACTTTGCACACAGCATCTGTGGACCCTCCTGACAAAAAGTTATTAAAAGAATTTCGATATTCCAAACAATACTCAAGTTATTAAATAGCAACTTCCTGCAGATTTCGTTGTAAACAGGAAGTGCTGCATATCTCCACATTGGTGTATCTGAATGACATGAAACTCAATTTACCACTTCCCCATGAGCCCCTGAGGCTCTGTGCAAAGTTTTGGGTGATGACCACAAGGTGGCGCTCTTTAAATTGAAGTAATTTATATCTCAACATCGGTTGGGCGGATTAACACAAAACTTGGTATAATTATTGTCAATGCCCTCCTGAGGATATCTGATGAAGGACTTACTGATCCGCCACTAGGTGGCGCTCTGGTGGCCGTCTAATTTAATATTTGGCACTGTGCCAACACCATAACACTCATGTAAATAAAATTGATAGGGGTGGTATAGACTGGCCCCTGTAACTCACACAACAAAAATGACCAGCAGGTGGCGCTATTTTCAATGCAAAAGCGTTTTTGGCTAATAACTCCCACATAACATGATGCACATTGTTACACCTTCTATTTACGTGTTCTCTGAATTCAGCTGAATTGTGTGATGTAAGCCATGCCCACTTTCGTTGTAACTTTCCATTCGCTAAATCGCGACAAATGAAAAACGTACTTTTTCGAACTCCTCCTAGGCGATTTGACTGATTTGCACCAAACTTTGCATGTAGCATCTGTCAACCCTTCTGACAAAAAGTTATCAAAAGAATTTTGATCGTCCAAAAAACACCCAAAATATAAAACAGCAGCCAGGCGCTGCAGTTGCTCTCCACCGACTGCACCGCCTGGCTCTCACCTGATCTAACAGCTGATTGGTTTAAATGTCGACTCAACAAGATGACGTTTTAGATAAACTACTCATTTTTGTTGTATTTTAGAGATTAAGATTGTATTTGTCTGACTTGAAGGTTTATTCTGTGAACATAAAACATGTTGTGTGACTGATGGTGAAAACAAACTGATAAATGGGTCTGATCACTTTTTTAATGAACTGGCATCATTCCAGACAGGATGTAAGTGTGTCTGTGACTTCCTGTACGGACTGAAGGCTGCTGGAAACTGTCGGGAAACTGTCCGACTTCACCGCAGCTTTTTGTCACCGCCCCCCGCTGCGGCCGCCTGCTCTCGTCTACTTTTCAGGTGAGGCGCAGTTCATCTTGAACGAGCCTAATGTCCGGTTTTCCGTGTGTTTGTGTGTGTGTGTTAGAGTGCGGCACGGCCGCATATTTCTGTTCGAAGCTGAACCGAGCCCGACATTATTTATAACCAAAGCACTGAGTTTGTGCCACACAGTTGTTACGGTTACAGGATCTTTAACCCGATGGGCCCGAACGACGCATAGTCCGTCCAAATTCACACCTGTTCTTCTCTGGATTTTCTCCGCGACCGCGCGTCATAGCGAGAAGCCGCGCATATCAGGTGAAACAGCGGAATCATAGCTTTCCGACAAGACTTGTCGGTAGTCCAATGTTTTCTCTGCGAAAAAAATGATAAATTTACACTAAAATTATGTAGGCTATAACAGAGCTTTCATACAGCTCTGCACCCACATTACTGTTGGATGGATTACTCACAAATGCAGCATCGCACAGAAATGCCACACATATCACATGAAAGCGCAGGAGCAGAGCTTTCCAATGATACCACACATCATTGTGCTGTCATCCCATCACGCCATAAATACAGATTAATTGTCTACAAAATAAAAACCTGACGAATTTCTTTACAATCCATTATACAGATCTTGTTATCAGTCACTTCATATAGTGAGGAATATCGTATCTTACCACGTCTTAGGCTTGCGTGTGTTTCTCCCTGTCTGTCCACACTTGTAGTCCGGCTTTCAAGATGCAAATATCTCCATATTGTCCAGTTGACACTCTATCAAACTTTGCATGACAAGACCAGCCACTTCACCTTTGCGCGCCCAGACAACAGTAGCCTAATTATGCATGCATGACAGGGCCATAGTCACCATATACATTGTGGGGGACACGTGCCCCCCCAATGCCCAAATTTTTGTTTACTGCAAACAAAGTGGCAAATATTATCTTGGAGGACATCATTGCACTTGGTTGACTATTTTTCTATGATCTTAGATGTAAATATTGCATGTTTCTTTCAGATAAAACACATTTTTGACTTGTGAATGAGTCAATGGAATTTCTTGCAATAATGAAAAAATACTGGCAATCATGTCCGCCTGGCACAAACCACATGTTTTGGACAACTGTGAAGTGACAGAATGTCCCACCATCATGGTTCTTATAATGCCAGATTCCAGAGAGTCTCCCCTCTTCAGATATGGCAGAATATGTCATTTTCCAACTTGCTATGCTGAGATGCGTGTAAAAATGTAAGAATTTAGTAACACAGATTTGTTTTTTTCATTGATATAATTGATAATTGATATAAAAATTTATATAAAATACAGGCACATAGAAGGACATGAAATGATGGCAAATCTGGATAGCCCACATTGTCCTGAAAAAAAACAAGATATAGCATGTGTATGTAGCCTTTATAATGACTGTGATATGAGCTTAAAAGTAAAGGCAGTAAAAATACCCCAAAAACTCTGAGGGCCCATAGGGTTTATCACTTATTGATGCTGTTTTTGAAGTATGAATAAGTCAATACGTAATTTATTCCATTGAAATATCAGTGATACAGTCAGGTCCATAATTTGGACAATGATACAGTTGTTGTCATTTTGGCTCTGTACACCACCACAATGGGTTTTAAATGAAACAATGAATACCTGCTTAAAGTGCAGACTCTCAGCTTTCATTTAAGGCTTTTTTCAAAAATGTAGTATGAACCGTGTAGGAATGACAACCATTTCTTCACACAGTCCCCCGACTTTAAGGGCTCATAAGTATTTGGACAAACTAACAAAATCATCAATTAAACAGTCAGTTTTAATACTTGGTTGCAAATCCTTTACAGTCAATGACTGCCTGAAGTGTTGGACACATAGGCATCATCAGATGCTGGGTTTCTTCCCTGGTGATGCTCTACCAGCCCTTTACTGCAGCCGTCTGCACTTCCTGCTTGTGTTTTGGATGTTTTGCCCTCAGTTCTGGCTTCAGCAAGAGAAACGCATGCTCAGTTGGATTCAGGTCAGATGATATGACTTGGCCATTGCAGAACATTCCACTTCTTTGCCTTAAAAATGTCTTTGGTTGCTTTTGCAGTATGCTTCAGGTCAATGTCCAACTGCACTGTGAAGCATCGTCCAATGAGTTTTGAAGCATTTGGCTGAATCTGAGCAGATAATGGTGCCCCAAACACTTCAGCTTTCATCCTGCTGCTCTTGTCAGCAAGACAAGACTTCACTAGAATAAATACAGAGGGTTTATCACAAGATGCAAACCATTGGTTAGCCTTAAAAATGGAAGGCCAGATTAGAGTTTGTCAAAAACCATCTAAAAAGCCTGTACAGTTGTGGAACAGCATACTATGGACAGATAAAACAAAGATCAACTACCAGAATGATGGGAAGACAAGAGAAGGAAGAAGGGAAGGAACTGCTCATGATCCAAAGCACACCACCTCATCAGTGAAGCATGGTGGAGGTACTGTTATGTCATGGCCATGTATGGCTGCCAGTGGAACTGGTTCTCTTGTATTTATTGATGATGTGACTCCTGAGAAGAGCAGCAGGATGAATTCTGAAGTGTTTGGGTCCACAAGAGTACCTTTCAAGTACATTTTCCTAGTGACACTGCATACTTTCTTCGTAATGGAGTATTTTTCAGCTGTGATGCTGAATATTTCTTCCACTACTACATGTATTAAATGAAATAATACAAAATGGACCTGCATTTGTACCATTTGCACCTTTCTAGTCATCCGACCACTCAAAGCGCTTTTTACACTACGAGTCACATTCACCCATTCACACACACATACATTGGTGGCTGACGCTACCATACAAGGTGCCACCTGCTACTGAGTTTTTAACAACGTGCCACCTGCTACGCACACACACACCGATGGAAGCATCATCGGGAGCAATTTGGGTTTCAGTATCTTGCTCAAGGATACTTTGACATACAGACAGGAGGAGCTGGGGATCGAACCGCTGATCTTCCGATTGGAAAGTACATTAACTCGCACCTTTATGTATGCTAGTGAAGCATCACTCATCAAATAACATGATGTTTTAAGAAAAATTAAAGAAATCATACCGTACATTTACATGCACAGTTAACCCTAACCTTTTCTTGCATTTCACACAGCACTTAGAAAAAATTTGAAAATCCACAACTCCTGCCTCCCTCCAAAGTCCCATCCTCCTCCTCCTGCAATTCCACCTCCAATGGCCTACTCCCCCCTCCTCCATTACGTCCTCATTACATCTATGATAGACGTAGACGTTGTCATGGTAACGTTAGATACACGGAAGAGGAGGGCAAGTGTAATGTTACAACCAAGACAGTCAAACACAACCCCAGAGTTTTAAAACTTAAGTTGCGTTAATGTTACTAGTAAGTGGAAACGCACAAGGAAGATAGCGTTAATGTTTCAGAGGCTACCCTACAGTAGGGTAACGTTAGCCATTAGCAACTGGGTGCTGCGTTGTCATATGTAACATTATGAACTGAACTGAACTGAACTTCTTTGTCATTTTTATGTGCAGCACAAAAAAACGAACTGACATTTCGCATACCCCAAGCAAAAAGAAACAAAACATTTAAAACCAATTTGTGCAACATATAAGAAAGACACATCACAGCACACCATGGAGCTTACCAGATGATGCAGCCTCCCTGTCTGCTCTATGTAGTGTTAGCCTCCTTAGCTCAACACCGGCGTCTTATATGTTACCATTCATCCATGTCTCAGTGAACACAAGGACGCAATAGTCCCTGACTCCTCAGTTAGTGGATCTCTGTTGTCAGATGTAATCCATTTTGTGTCCAGCGAGCGGATGTTTGCCAGAAGGCTGCTGGGAACAGCTGGTTTGACGGGGTTAGCTGTTAGCATAGAGCTAACCCCTCCGCGCTCCCCCCGCTCCTGCGTCCTGTCACAGTGCTGCCGGCATCTTCCCTTCGGGACAGCTCCAGGCGAAACCATGGTCGTCTCAGGTTATTAGTTTATATCCACAAGCGTCCCTGTTACTAGTTAATATCCACAAGCCTCCCTGTTTCTAGCATATTTGTTGTCTCACAGACTCAGGGGTGGAAGGTGTGGGGGGGGATGTTACACAAGCGGTTACGTCTGTCGGAGGCCTCCACATGGGGAGGCCGAATCATTGCATTCGGTCCGAATGCAACGATTGGTCGGAGTTTTCTTAGAACCATATGAGAATGGTATAATTATGAGTTTTCATCTCTGGTGGAATTCACTTACATTTTAGTGTGCCATCAGCTTATTAATAGCATTTGAACCTAAACAAAGAAAAGTGTAAAATTTCCAGAAAGGTAAGGGTTGCTTTAAGTTGAGATACAGTTATAGCTCGATTAGGCTATTTATTTGAACTACTGTCCTTGTCCCAGTATACAAACACTGGAGAGGAATCGAATTATTGACCGAATATGTCAACTCTGCTATGATAGGTGGCGATATGCCCCCTTTCAACTTGTTAGTATTGGACCTTTTTTCGGTTTACTTACTATGTCACAGACCAAACAGCATGAACTGTGTCTCCTCAATTATCCAAAAACGTACGGCTCTGGTTGTAGATTTCACCATGTTGTTACTGGCTTCTTGTTCTGTTGCACATTTAATGCTTATCGACTTCCAGGTCAAAGCTCAGGGCAGAAACTGTGGAGCATGCGCAGAGTGCCTCTGCTAGTTTGGGTCCAATTGACTGTATGCATGCACGAGCAATTCGACTCCAATCACTTTATCTGAGTGTGTTAGTCCGACTTTGAGAAATTCAATTTAGTTAAATTTCAGTCAGACTAACATGTTTAAATGTATTTTAAAAGTCCGGTTTTAGTCGGACTTACACAATAAATCGATTTACCCTAATGTCACGTAAACGTACTAATAGAAGCTAGTCTCAGAGTTCTAAAAGGGGATTTATGGTTGTGCGTGGACCCTACGCACGTAGCCTACACACATCACCTATGCCGTTGTGAGCAGTTTTACTTCTGCGGTGGTGTGTCTGTGTCACTCTGCAGTTACACCTCCAAAATACTAGTCAGCGGCAGAGGTTTCTGTGAAGTGCTGTTAGGTTAAGTTGATTCAAAACACACCAAAAACATACATTAAACATTAAACATGGCTTAATAGAGACAATTTGAAAAACAAGTACACAAATTGGCTTTACTACAACTCACAGCGTTCACAGACAAACACTCCAGAGACATTTTCCCCATAAATACAACACAAGCCTATGGCATTTTACATTGTATAAATTACCCTAGCAACTAGCGATCTTTTCCTCTTCTCATATTAAATCAGGAACAACGGCAACATTTGACAAAGGTAACGGCACACAATTTTATTTTTTATGTATACTTTATTTATTAATCCCCGAGGGGAAATTAAACTTTTTCACTCTGTTAAACAGGTCCGAACACACACGTGCACAAACAGAACCTATACATGCACTAAGATGGAGATGTCAGAGTGGGGCTGCCCATGACAGGCGCTCCAAGCAGTTGGGGGGTTCGGTGCCTTCCTCAAGGGCACCTCGGCAGTGCCCAGGAGGTGAACTGGCACCTCTCCAGCTACCAGTCCACGCTCCATATTTTGGTCCGGACAGGGACTTGAACAAGCGACCCTCCAGTTCCCAACCCAAGTCCCTATGGACTGGCTCCATAACAACTCACAAGGTTCATTGACAAAACAACTGTCCTGTACTAAACATGTTTTTTTTAAACAAATACAACAAGCTAACGTTATTAGCACAAGCCTATGGCATTTTACATTGTATTGACAGGAGGTCTGCGTCACTGCGACTAGGGTGACCGGATGCTTACAAGCCACATGTGGGACAAGGAGTGTGTTTGTGTGGGACAATGTGGGACACGTTACCGCAATGCTGAAACATAGTCTAGATTTTTAAACAATGTCCATCTTACCATAAAACATAAACATTTCTATTGAGACCAAGCTTATTTCTGGCACTGTGCTAAATTGGTTTAAATCTTATTTACAAGACAGGGAATTCTTTGTGTCACTTGGCAATTATGATGGCAATTATTATGGCCCCAAAGAACAAAGATCAATAGTCAGTGCTCATCTTGACGCCATGACACTAAAACCTACAAATCAAGCCAGAAATCTTGGTGTAGTTCTGGACTCAGACTTAAATTTCAATAGTCACATTAAGACAATTACTAAATCAGTCTACTACCACCTTAAAAACATAGCAAGAATAAAAGAATTTCTGTCTAAACAAGATACAGAAAAACATGCTTTAATTTTCAGCAGGCTGGACTATTGTAACGGTGTCTTCACAGGCCTGAGTAAAAAATCAATCAGACAACTGCAGCTCGTCCGGAACGCTGCTGCCAGAGTCCTCACCAACACCAAGAGAGTGGAGCACATTACACCAGTGCTTAAGTCACTGCACTGGCTTCCTGTGTGTCAAAGGATAGACTTTAAAATCTTGTTACTTGTCTATAAAGCACTAAATGGTCTCGGGCCTAAATACATCTCTGATATACAGTACAGGCCAAAAGTTTGGACACACCTTCTCATTCAATGCGTTTTCTTTATTTTCATGACTATTTACATTGTAGATTCTCACTGAAGGCATCAAAACTATGAATGAACACATGTGGAGTTATGTACTTAACAAAAAAAGGTGAAATAACTGAAAACATGTTTTATATTCTAGTTTCTTCAAAATAGCCACCCTTTGCTCTGATTACTGCTTTGCACACTCTTGGCATTCTCTCCATGAGCTTCAAGAGGTAGTCACCTGAAATGGTTTCCACTTCACAGGTGTGCCTTATCAGGGTTAATTAGTGGAATTTCTTGCTTTATCAATGGGGTTGGGACCATCAGTTGTGTTGTGCAGAAGTCAGGTTAATACACAGCCGACAGCCCTATTGGACAACTGTTAAAATTCATATTATGGCAAGAACCAATCAGCTAACTAAAGAAAAACGAGTGGCCATCATTACTTTAAGAAATGAAGGTCAGTCAGTCTGGAAAATTGCAAAAACTCTAAATGTGTCCCCAAGTGGAGTCGCAAAAACCATCAAGCGCTACAACGAAACTGGCACACATGAGGACCGACCCAGGAAAGGAAGACCAAGAGTCACCTCTGCTTCTGAGGATAAGTTCATCCGAGTCACCAGCCTCAGAAATCGCAAGTTAACAGCAGCTCAGATCAGAGACCAGATGAATGCCACACAGAGTTCTAGCAGCAGAGCCATCTCTAGAACAACTGTTAAGAGGAGACTGCGCCAATCAGGCCTTCATGGTCAAATAGCTGCTAGGAAACCACTGCTAAGGAGAGGCAACAAGCAGAAGAGATTTGTTTGGGCCAAGAAACACAAGGAATGGACATTAGACCAGTGGAAATCTGTGCTTTGGTCTGATGAGTCCAAATTTGAGATCTTTGGTTCCAACCGCCGTGTCTTTGTGAGACGCAGAAAAGGTGAATGGATGGATTCCACATGCCTGGTTCCCACTGTGAAGCATGGAGGAGGAGGTGTGATGGTGTGGGAGTGTTTTGCTGGTGACACTGTTGGGGATTTATTCAAAATTGAAGGCACACTGAACCAGCATGGCTACCACAGCATCCTGCAGTGACATGCCACCCCATCCGGTTTGCGTTTAGTTGGACGATCATTTATTTTTCAACAGGACAATGACCCCAAACACACCTCCAGGTTGTGTAAGGGCTATTTGACCAAGAAGGAGAGTGATGGAGTGCTGCGGCAGATGACCTGGCCTCCACAGTCACTGGACCTGATCCCAATTGAGATGGTTTGGGGTGAGCTGGACCGCAGAGTGAAGGCAAAGGGGCCAACAAGTGCTAAACACCTCTGGGAACTCCTTCAAGACTGTTGGAAAACCATTTCAGGTGACTACGTCTTGAAGCTCATGGAGAGAATGCCAAGAGTGTGCAAAGCAGTAATCAGAGCAAAGGGTGGCTATTTTGAAGAAACTAGAATATAAAACATGTTTTCAGTTATTTCACCTTTTTTTGTTAAGTACATAACTCCACATGTGTTCATTCATAGTTTTGATGCCTTCAGTGAGAATCTACAATGTAAATAGTGATGAAAATAAAGAAAACGCATTGAATGAGAAGGTGTGTCCAAACTTTTGGCCTGTGCTGTACTTGTACATTATGAAGCATCCAGACCCCTCAGATCATCTGGAACAGGTTTACTCAGTGTTCCCAGGCTCAAAACCAAACAAGGTGAAGCAGCCTTTAGTTTCTATGCTCCCCGCCTGTGGAGCAAACTTCCAGAATATCTGAGGTCGGCTGAAACTGTCAACTCATTTAAATCAGGACTTAAAACATTACTATTTACTGCAGCTTACCAGTGAACTAGATATGTAACTTATTGTTAGGATAATCTGTAGCTATTGTTTTTATATTTGTCTGCTGTTGCTTTTGCTTTATGTTTGCTTTTTAAATGCATTTTCTGCACTGTTTTTCTTGCTTTTAGCTTTTGTTTTTAATGATCTATTGTTCCTTTAATGTTTTATCTTAATGTATTTCCCTTGTAAAGCACATTGAATTGCCTTGTGTATGAATGGTGCTATATAAATAAAATTGCCTTGCCTTGCCTTGCCTTGCCTTATAAATATGAATAACAGCAATTTGATTTGGTTGCACACAGTATGCACATTTGTGCATTGGGCATTTATTTTTTGCATTTATTTTGCACAGAGAGGTTTCAACAACATTTTTCTTTAATGGACTTTTTCCAATTAAGGGAAATAAATGCATTTGTCACAGGAAAATGATACTTGTAAAAACTGAAAAAAATCTACTTGTAAAAACTCAAAAAAGAAACCTCAAGTTTCACAGAGCTTGTGAGATATTCTGATTGTATACATTTAAAGTATCAGCTTTTTTTAAGTTAAGTGCATGTTCTCAACTCTCAAAGGTCAACTAATCTGTGTGCAATAAAACAAAAAGGCACAACTGACACACAACTGACAACATTTTAACAGTTGTTTGTTTTCAGTCAACCTAAAATTACTTAGACCAAAGAACTTTATGCATCCATACACAGAACATAGGTCAACTGTTTTGCATTCTAATACATAAATAAGAATAGAATAAAATAAAATAAATATCCTGTGGAGTTTTCCAAAAAATAAATATCCACATATTTAACCAAAGCATCCTTTGTCACCTCAAGTCTCTCATTTCAACCTCCAGACTTAAAAATAGGCAAAATAAAAATAAATGAATCAATTAATAAAAAAAGGATAAAATCTAACCAAACATCACATGAATACAAACCAAAGCTGGTCAGGAGGTAGGCAAACTAAAGTTCAAGTCTTTTTAGTTTTGTCCATCACCACAAAATAAGCAGGTAAATCCACATGCTATGCATTTTCGGCACCATGGACAGCACCTGGTTGACACACAAAAATAGATTAAATCATTAAAATCTAGTACCACACTGGAAGGCCACAATATTAAGTCCAAATATCAACATTAAGTTTCTTACCTTAGGTGATCTTCTTGGCTTTGTACTTTTTGTTTGAGCGTGCTGCCTCGAGTAAGGCCTTCTCCTTCAATGCATAGGTGTAGAATTCCTTACAACTGTATCCAAGGTTGCTGCTAACATAAGGGAAAACACTCTCTCCACGGAGGCATTTGTGACTGGGATGCTGAAGAGAAAGGATGCAATAGCAGTCATATTTGGTGTCTTTGTGCCTTAAAGCAGGATTGACCACTTCTCCAAAACAGGGGCACTTTTGTCCACGATTTCCTGCTGGCGTGGTAAAGTCACAGAGTATTCTTCATACAGTTCATCCATGTCCAGTTTCTTTTTTATCTGAAGGACCTCAGCTGCATCACAGAGATGGGAGAATGTGAAGTTGCTCTTCAGTGCCATGCTTGCAACAATGTTCTGGTAGTTGTCTGAAAAATCATAACACTTTTCAAGGTAACTGAGTGCTGCCTTGTAGAAATGTAAAAGATCAGTCTTGATTGCTGCTGCCCTTTGGTCTGGAAACTGTTGGAGGATTGTGCTGGTTTCCATTCCAAAGAAAGAATCCATCTAGCTGTTGAAGCTTTGTTTTGAGAGTGTGCATAATTTCATACAGCTCACAGATGGTCATGTCCTCTCTTTCCAGCTGCAGCACAATGTCATGGAAGATCTTTAACCCGTTATTGAGGACAGACAGGTAAATCTGTAGCATAAGGGGCTGGCCATCACCATCCTGGTCATTTCTAAACAGCTTCCACAGTGACTCTGGGCAGTGATCCTCTCACAGTGAGAGAAAATAGCTCTTGATAGCTGTCCAGTTGTCATGTAGCCTTTTGACAGCAGGCCATAGACTTAACCATCTAGTAGGTACATGTCTAAGAACAGCCTGATGCTCCTCTTCGACAAAGGCAAACACTGATTTCAGTTCTGCAGTATGTTTTGCAGATGCTGCAAAGTGACTGAATATTTTGTTCAGTGTGGACTCACTGTCAATATCCAGTCTGTCACCAGCATGTTTTGCACAGTTATGGACTATGTGAGCCATACAGTTTGCTTTTATGATGCCACCGTTATCTGCTTTCAACTTCTGGAAAACGTAATTATTTTTGCCATAATTAACACTTGCATTATCAGCAGTGTATGCTGAGATCTTGTCCAGTTGTAGGTCATTTTCTCTTAATTTGCTTGTTATCTGGCGATGTATGGTAGCAGATGACTCATCGCTATCCTCATAGAAATCAATTATCCTGTTTTTCAAACCCAGCTCAGGTGTCCAATATCTCACAGACAGAGGGAAACGTTTTGTCGTGCCATGATTTGAGGCATCTGAGGCCACAGAAAAAATGGCGTGTGACCATTCTTGTCATCTTGCACCATTGGTCTATTTAACTCACTTAAACAGGTCTGCACGGAGGCCGGTGCTAGCACATCTGTAACTATGGCCGCTGCTTTTGTGCGTCCACGTGAGATTTTTTTTGCAATCTCTGAGTCTAAAAAAATGACCGGAGCTAGCTTACTACCACAGTCTGATGACCTGTATGAATGCAAGTGCTGCACAGTGTGGTAAATGTTCGTTATCTCAGCTGCTGTTGTCTGTTTGGCAGTCTTCTTTAGCTTTCAGGAGGAATGTTTCCATAGAGCGGCAGGTTTCTTTCTGAGCTAGCCGTTTCTTGTGGGTTTCACATGATGTGTGTCGCTTCACGTTATATTCACCTCCATGTGCGATGGAGAAGTGACTTTGACAAAGTTCACAAAACACTCGCTGTGAATCGCCCTCCACTGGTTTCACCCATTAATAAACACGTCCCCATTCTTTGTTGTAGGTGCATCTCCTTTTCTTCCAAGGATTTTCCATGGTTTTCCGCCAAAATCTGCATTCAGGTAGCTGAGGCTCTTGCCTTTGTTTATTGTGTCAGTGGGTGGAGGTAACATTAGCATTAAGAAGAATGGTGACAGGTTGATGAACTCTTGACCCCACATGTACGTTGATTGATTTACAGTGGACACACACAATGATGATAGCCCTCTCTCAGCTATTGGATGAAAGTCATGTTTTGAGAAAGGTGACTGTCCTGCACTTTGGAGAGCCAGAGCCAATCAAATGCGGGATATTGTCTCAATTTGCCTGACATGGGAAAAGTGATTATAATAGGCTCGTTCGAGATGAGCCAGGCCTGCGCAGATTCGATCACTGTCGATCGGTGCACAATGCATGCCGGTTAGTTTTGTGTCCGATTTCATACCGACCGGTGCCATAGAAGGGCTCTGATCCTGACTTGCTTTGACGTATTACAAAAGTGGACGGCGATAAAACCACGAGAGCGAGGCAGCCCCAGTTTTTAGAGCCAGGCGCTGCAGTTGCTCTCCACCAACTGCACCGCCTGGCTCTCACCTGATCTAACAACTGATTGGTTTAGATGTCGACTCAACAAGATGACGTTTTAGATAAACTTTTCATTTTTGTTGAATTTTAGAGATTAAGATTTTATTTGTCTGATTTGAAGGTTTATTCTGTGAACAGAAAACATGTTGTGTGACTGATGGTGAAGTTAAGTTGTCAGAGAGTAAATATATTAATCATAAACTATACAGAGTCTACTGTACTATATTAATATTGGACGGTTTAATTATTGATGTATTTAGCAACACAAAGACTTGATATGAAGATACTTAAAATAACATCTGTACAGATGTTAAGCCCTGACTGTCTCTGACTGATCTTTAATGAAAGCTGTTGTCTTGTGTATTTTTTTCCTCTGAAAATATGACCCTTATAGTCAAACACAGTTTATTCAGCCTGTGTAGTTGAGGGGACAGGTCAAACTGATATGATGCTGATTTACAGGAGAATTCATGTCAAATGGAGGATAAACCATGAACATAAATTACAGATTGCCTGTAAAGCATTTTAATAAATGAATCTATCATAATTGAAACAACTGGAGACTGAAAACAAACTGATATGGGTCTGATCACTTTTTTAATGACTTGACATCATTCCAGACAGGATGTAAGTGTGTCTGTGACTTCCTGTACGGACTGAAGGCTGTTGGCTATTTTTATTACTTTTACTATTATTTGAGTCACTGTGTCTGTTCATATGCCAGCTGAAATGTTGCTGTAGTCACCTAAAAGCGTCAGCAGATGGCAGGAGCTTCATCTGAAGTACCGTACGTAAATATTCAAGCTACTGTATCCTCCACAACAAGTTCCTACAAATGTTTCAGAATAAAAGCCTATTTAGAAAATGGAGGGATTCTCTCAGCTGAGGTTATAAGGGGCTTTAAATTTGAAACAAATTCAGGAAGTGTTGAGTTTAAAATGACGGCTCAATGCATTAACTTTATAAAGGCAACGGGAGCAGATAAAAAGTAAAAAAACAGAGGGATTAATAAATAATGGCCCTTTTATAATGTAGTCTGTTTCAAATGAAGCTGGGATCCTCTGCAGTTGTGGTGAGTAAAAGCCCCGCCACTATTTTTTAATGTTATTACTTTATGTCAGTCTCCATTATGAGGACATAACATTGTTTGCTAGCTTGATGCTAATGACAGTAACGTTAACTCAGCGGGTTGACAAAGTGCCTCTGCTGTTTCACACCATCATTTCCCCCTTTTACTCTGTGTGATAACATCCCTAGAGGAAATATTAAAAATGCTGGGGTGTTGTTGTCATACAGTTGTCTACGGCAGCAGATCGTTCTGTGTTTCTACTGGTCAAAGTGACGGCTGTGATGGGAGAATTGGATCTCAGTGAAGGGCAAGTGGTCCATAACTTTAATTTTGGAGACAAAAAATGTAGGCTGAGCGCCCTGTGGTCCATTGCCCAATAGGAAATGTAGAATACTCAAAAGTACTTTAAAAGTACTTGAGTTACTTTACTCAGGGAGTAATGCAGTAAAGTAACTGGTTACTTTTCAAAAAAAAGTAACGCAGTAAAGTTATTTGATTATTTTTAAAGTAACCCTTATCCAACTCTGGCTCCAAATCGACATGGAGCCTAAGCCGTAACCTACACATCTGGACTGAGTGGAGCCCGGTGGGGATCAGTCTGGTTGCCAGTGATTGCTTGCTCTGTTGCCATTCAGCGACTAGCGAAACATCCTGCCGCCAATTTTTTACTGGAGTTTACCAGCCTCATACGGCATTTTAAGATAATTGCAAGTATGCCTTTTTTCTGCTGCCAATGTCTGATAGTCCACCACTAACGTTTACATCACATCTCATCTTGTCAACGAAAACGAAACACAGATTCCGCCTTAGTTTTTATTATTGCTATCTATTCACAGCTCGTCATCGTCTTGTTTTCGCCATGGAAAGCAGGTTGTTGACAAAAAATTTCGTCAGAGTTTTCATCATTCAGCTTAATATGTAGACATGAAGGGCCACTGACTTAATGGCAATATTTGACGAGTTGGCATGAGAACGCATTGGAAAAGAAACATGGTTAGGCATCTTTAGGTTTAGGCAAGTAGAAAAAATGTACAAATAGTGCATGAGAACAGCCTGACCATTTTCTTACTCTTTCACAATGTTAGGAACAGTGTTAGGGGTTTCACCTTAACTTTGTACTGCATTGCGGTAATAAATTAAGTTTTAGCAGTAACAAAGTAATATAATGCATTATCAACAGGATTTCAGGTAATATTATTACACTGACAGTGTCACGCAATGTGTTACCACATGAAATAAACTGCTCATTGTTTTCATTTTTCATTCATTCAAACTGATCCACTTCCACTAGTGCACCTCAAAGGTGGTTGCGTCTCGTCATGTCAGTACAGACTACATCATAGAAGGGTGCCACCAGTGATCGGCACATCTGGGTGATGTTGTACTGTGCATTATCATGTTCTTTCTATTAATATACCAACGTATAACATATCCTGTTCTGCTTTTCTGCCTTAAGGCTGCCTGAAAATAGCAGGGATACCCCAACCAAACCAAAACGGGCCCAGTGTGGGCTGCCCCAGGTGAGGCCAACAGCAGAACCTTTCCTTGGGCTCCCTGCAGGCTTTCACTGGGCAGCCCACACTAGCAAACTGCCCACAGAAAACCCACACAGGCCTAGTGTGGGCTGGCCCAGGTGAGGCCCACAGCAGAACTTTTCCTTGGGCTTCCTGTGGGCTTTCACTGGACAGCCCACACTAGCAAACTGCCCACAGAAAACTCACACAGGCCCAGTGTATGTCAGCCCTTTTGGGCCCACAGCAACTTTTCTACCTCTGGGCCCACACAGGTTTTAGGTTATCAGCCCACACTCCTTCCTAATGAGGTTGTGATCATCTTACCCTTTTTTGTCCAGCCTAAATTTTATTATTTGCTGGGTCGCCCAGAGATATCCTATCCATAGACAGTTTTTTTTAAATATATTTTTCTTCATCTGGTCTCAGTTAAACCTATCAGAGAAGAATAAATAGCAGCAAACAGGCAAATGTGTGTGTTTGCCTGTGAAAATCAGAGATTATGACAACATATTTACAGGGGCATATTGAGACAAGAGAATGAAGTAATGAATTAGATGAGGCGGTTAAGTGAATAGCTAAAAGGCTCCTGTACAAGATGAACTGACTTCAAACTTCTACAGGTTTAAGGGGGGAGGATTCCAAATCTCCAAATCAGAAACAAAAAAACAGAAATTAGGAATAATAATTTAATTCTTTTAGTATTTCATATTTCATAAATAAATATCGTTTTTTTTAAGAATATACCTATATTGTGATGCTTATCAAAATTAATTTATATTATATTATTTAATTTTCTTATCATAATTTATTTATATCTGACCTGCAATTTTTTCCTTATTATTTTTTGCATTACTTGCTCAGTTGTTCGATTGTCATAGCAATTATCTTAAATTTGACATTTACTGTGATTGTATTAACAATAAAAAATAAAATAAATGAATAAAAACATAAATAAGAAAAACTGGAAAAGATAAAAAAATTCAAAATGTTAAAATGTTAAAAATAAATGGACGCTATGTTTGTGAAGAGGAGATCCTCCTGGTTATGGCACATGACGTGTTTACCTGGTGCTTACTGGGTACGAGGTAAGACGTAGGGTCGCAAGAGGGAGCGCCAACTCATGGATATACACGCCCTGGCGGAGTTGATGAGGTTTTAAACTGTCCTTAATATTTAATGGTTAATTCAACTCTTACGGTCATTTCTAGGACAGTGTCCCCGTTTTCCTGATTCAATTTTTGGAACTATTTTGTTTGTTGAAGAACAGTGTATCACTGCGCACGCAGCCTGCTACAGCACGAGAGTGCGTCTGTTTAGCAGGCAACGACATTTTTCCAGCCAAGTATTCTGAGGTAAGTCTATGGGCTGAAATATGTGCCACCAGAAACTGAATTTGAATCATTTATATTTGAATTTGAATTTTCTAAACTTTAATAATTACATTGAAAAACTGAATTTGAATCACATAATTTGAAATTGTATTGTTTAATTTGAATCATTGCATTGAAAAACTGAATCTGAATAGTATAATTTGAAATTGAATTTATTAGTTGGAACTGAAGTCCAATCAAATTTGACCCTCACTGAAAATTCAACTCTATATATCTTCACATTCAGTTCTCACAATTCAAATTCAGTTCTCAAAATTCAATTTCAAATTTACTGTGACAGACATCCGGGTACTTGAAGGATGAAGGAAGAGCAATCGAGCGCAGATACACAGGGCTCCTCTTCGGCCAATCAGCATCTATGTTTTTGAGGGGTTGAATTTTTTTATATCTCATCCGTTTAAATGTTATTAAGGTTTAAAATTGCGCATAATTAAGGGCGTGGCCACTTTGAGTGACAGGTGGCAACATCACGGGTGGTTAACTAGCATGCTAACTAGCCGCTGGCTCCGCACAGCTAATTCGCGTCCATGTTCAAGCCGTTGAACCTGTCCTCTCAGCCATGTTTGTGCCTTTTGGATATTTTTTTCAGGCAAATATTGGAGTAATATGGCTTGCTGTTCGATTAATTGTACCAAACGACCGTCCAAGAAGTCTGTGCTCCAGTTTTTTTTGGGTAAGTGAAATTCGGAAATTCTAGTATCATTTTATTTATGTTTATATGTTAGCACTAATTAGCGGTATCAGTGTCAGTTTATTGTCATTATTATTAAGCCTTTATTTAGGACGTGTAAAATCATGTTGATACCGGAGGTCTCATTTTCAAGTGCGACCTGTATCACAGCAGCAACATCCACATCAAGTTACAGAGCAACAGACAATACAATACAAAACAAGTGTAGCTCGTTAACTAGCTAACTAGCCAGCTAACGGTTAGCCTTCGAGCAAGACGCCAATCCGGGATGCATCGAAGTCAGAACCTAACAGAGTAGTGTTAGGATTTAGGCATTTAGGGAGAGAATATTTTGAACACAAGGCGTCTGTGTGAGGTTTGAAAATAAAGGTCCTCCACATTAGTTAGCTAACGTTATGCAATGTTAACGTTAAACTTGTCATACGAGCAGCGTAACGTTAACGTAACATTAAGGCTATACTTGTGTAACGTTATGTAAATTAAAAAGTGTCGAACTGTGTGAAATTACAATAAGGTGTGTAATGTAATTAAAAAAAACTAATGTGACATTTGACTGTCACATATAAAATATTAAGAAGATTAGCGTATGATATAGGCCTGTAGTTACACAACAATAGATAATGCACAGACAGAATATGGGGACTGTGATGGCCACCACCTTTTTGTTTTCTAAAATAAATTGATTATGATCTGTTGAACACTGAAGTAATTTAAGTTGTATTGTTTGCATGTAAAGGAGTCTGTGAAGTAGGTAACCTAACACATATATTTTAATATCTATTTGTCTGTGTAAAGTTTTCCTCTAGGTGACCCAGACAGACTGGACCAGTGGACACTCAACATGAGAAGACAGAACTGGACTCCGAACAAGACTACCTTTTTTCATACAATACCTCACAAAGAGTCAAGAAACTTATTAGTTTAAAATGATGAATTATTGACCATAATACATTTAAATGCATTGTATATATTACTAATGTTTATACATTACTAAGGACTCGATTAGGACACAGCTTGCTCTGTACTATTACTGATAAGGTGAAATTACTGACACACCAGTGCAGTTTAGTGTTCCCCTGATGCAAAAGGCCAAATGAAGATTTTATCAATCAAGGAACATGACATGTATTTACTGACTTTAACATTTTAGTGCATTTTATGCAAAGACCCTTTATCATAGTGAGAATTACTACCTTTTTCCCCACTCACAGTCTGTGAAGAACCAGTGGAAAAAAATATTCTCAAAATGAGACAGCTGAACATAGCATGATTCCACAGTGGCAGTGAGCTTTGAGAACAGTTCAGTTTCCTTTTAATAGCAACAATTATTTTAATGTGGATGAATTGCATACTGTACATTCATACTCCAGTTGTCTTGGTAGTACACTGTTAAATTTAAAATCACATTCAAATATAAAGTCGAATATCTACAGAACTTAAACACAAAACTATTTTATGAATGACAGCCACTTACTCAGCAATAAGATCATTTTGGTGGTGAGTGGGCTTTTAACCAAGACAGGCTGTTGTCAATGTTTTCTACCTGTGTTTTTAACCTGTCATCTTTCTCTCTTGTAGGACACTTGAGGAAAGTTACAACGCCTCGGCCGATGTGATATTTACTCCACAGTAAAGAGGTTGTTTCACAAGAAATTAAGATTTTTCAAATTATGACACTGGGTCCTAATCCATAGGTTTTATAATTACTGTTACAAATCTTTTCATTTATTCCATGTGTACTTTTTGTAACCTTTTAATATGGATGTTTTCATGAATGCAAGCTTTGACTTTATTTTGTGAAACTGTTTGTGTAATGGTTATAATTTTTGTTATATAAAATGGATCAGACAAAATTTACTTTAGAGTAAAAGCACATTTTTTGAAAGCTGTCATTCATCAGTTTCCTGTGGTGATTGGAAATATAGTGGTGATTTAAACCTTTAACAAAATATAATAGTTACTAATGGCATCTTAATGTTTTCATTTATGTCTTAACATTTACCCAAGTTTGCATTTATCTTAGCAGAATGTAAAAAAAAAGAAAAGCTGATGTTATGTGCTGGTTTTATTTGAACATTTCTTTAAGACAAATGAAGAAAATTCACTGAGAAACTATTCTCCTTTTGTGAAAAACAAGGAAATATCTGCACACTGAATAGTTTTAAGCACCGTAGGAGCTATCATGTATTTGTGATGTTGTGACATATGAGAAGGTTCTGCTCGGTATTGAGGCTTATATAGTGAGGCTAAAAAAAACCATAACACACAATTTGCTGATTATGTTTTTATTTGCCTCACTATAAAAACGTCACGATACCTTTGCCTGAGAAAGACCCTCTCAAAGTTGGCAAACAAGTGATACCTCCTTGGGGGCTTCAAAACTATTGTGTCCAGCTAATTCTTTGTTTTTCACTTTGAGCCCTTTTATCCAGTCACATTCTTCTGTGTTAAAACTAGACTTCTAACAGAGCAGCAAACAAAGGGTACTCTCCAAAATCTTCTCAGGCTCTGCTGCTGGGTGTAAGGTGCTTAGTTATCTTCAAGTACAAAGTTAAAATAATCAGGCCCACACAGAAATGGACTGCTTAATTATTTGCCAATGACAATGTTAAACATTAATGCTTTATGTTTTATCTGTAGTGTATGATTTGTTTGCCCTTTCAATTGACAGTCAGATTTGATTGTGAAATACGACATTCAGCCAGTAACAAAGACAAAAGGAGTGCAAATATAAATAGAATTTATTGAAATTTTGAACAAGTTATAGATGAATATAAAAAACTCAACATTAGCCTTGACAGCCTGGGCTATGTTCAGGTCTAACAAAATGTGTCCTAAAGGCCAAATTCAAAAGCAGTGACACTGCCAACAGTAAGCAGTTCACTGCGTTCGGAGGTGGTCTTTAAGACAATTAACTAATTTACTTAAAAACATATCATTTTCCCTAGGTGTGAAATGAACTCCATCTTTCAAAAATAGCCCAGGACTGTCATGTCTGCTGTGAGGGTGCTCAATTATGGCACCATTTAAACTATGAACAAATGTAGCCATAACACTGTTAACAAATTTCCTGGCCTTATCAATCTTTGCTGTATTGCCACCAGCCTCCCACCTGGACCTTTGGGCCAATGAAGAAAATATTATCTTAATGCCAGGATGCTGGAGGTAAAGCTGGTGCAGGTCCTCCTCCATCATGCTGACCAGCTTGACACTGCTGACCTTCCCCATGTTGTTGCTGCCACATTGGATGATGAGGACATCTGGTGCTGCTCTTCCTCGCAGGGAGTGGGAAGGAGAGAAGGCCTCTCCACTGCAGTCCACCCCAGCCAAACCAGCAGACACGGATGCCCAGCATGCTGAGGTTGCTTCCCAAGGTCTCTGCAGCTCTCTGGACACCACGCCGGACATTAGGGTGCATCAAATTTGAATGGGAAATTTTAATTTCAAAATATCAATTTGGCTGGCATTGCATTTTGTTCCAATTAACATAAAAATGACTTTTGCAAAGTTTCGAGGAAATCCATTGAGATTTAGGGGTGCCACCTAACACACAAACTTTTGTGAAATTTCGAAAAATGTGCAATTTTTAGTCTAATTGCCAAAAGGTTGACCCGGAAATGTTGAGTACAGTGAACTTTTATACAGTAACATGTTCTATAGGGTTATCAAAGTAAAATTAGTTTAATTGACCTTTGGGCAACTTGGGCATTTCTCAGATATCAACTTTCAAGATTCTCCATTCATTTGTCCTGTAGACAAAATGAATGGAGGTCAATGGGACATGTTCACGTGGCCTTTCCCTGAGTTTTGTGCAGCAGTGATAGATGTCGGACACACATATAAAGTTTAATTGAATTTATTGTTAAACACAAGGGCAATACTAACACACTTAAAAGAACAAACCATCTCTAGTGGCTAACTCACTGGCAACTCACAGGACCTAATGATAAGAGCTGACATTAACTAAACTTCAAACTTAATTGCTCAGCCTGTGCCTGTGCTGACGACCAGTTGGCAGCTTGGCGCCAGTGATGATGCCATCCTCACTGGTGATGCTGGGGCCCAGACCAAAGACCAGGCTGCGACTGCTAGTCTGGCAGGGACCAGTTGGTGAGGGCAGCATCTTAGGAGAGATGGATCCTGGGGTGGGTTGTGTTGTACAGTGCCTGAGAATGAAAAGGATACAAGGACAAGGATAGTGTTTAAAATCATATCTTAGCATACTTAATATCACTCAATTATGAAAAAGCATGCTTGAATAAGCCTCAAATTTTAGCTGTACATAGTCTAACATAGTCTAACTTAATCATTACAATGATAACTTACTGTTACATCACTACCAGAGTAGCTAGCTGTGCTCGCAAATATACCTATATTTTTTTTAGTTGTTAGATATTTAACAACTACAATGCTACTCTCAATAAACATGAGACATCAATACTCTGATGATATGATATTGTCTAATGTCTACTCTAGAATACTGTTGATGTTAAGCTTAATAGCTTAGCTAACATAGCTAGCTTAGCTAACATAGCTAGCTAACTGTGGTTAGCAAACTGTTGCTAGCTAACATTAGCTAGATGAAATGAGCACCAAATACCTATGAATATGACTACATTTCATTCAAAGTATGTAAATATACAAAGTCTAACAATGATTACAATGATAACTTAAGATAGCTAACTGTGGTTAGCAAACTGTTGCTAGCTAATGTTAGCTAGATGTAATGAGCACCAAATACCTATGAATATGACTACATTTCATTCAAAGTATGTAAATATACAAAGACACAACTACATATATAGTAGTAATATGTAATAAGAGTATACATACCCAACACAAAAATATAAAGATCACCTCAGTTTTCTTGAGCTGCAGTCTTTATTACCTCAGAGCTCTACGGCGACCATTGAGCACTGTTTATCACTTTATCCAACAAAAACAGATGTGCGGTGGCACCCCTAAATCATCATTCATTCATTCATCTTCTAACCGCTTCATCCTCTTGAGGGTCGCGGGGGGTCTTGAGCCTATCCCAGCTGACATTGGGCGAGAGGCAGGGTACACCCTGGACAGGTCGCCAGACTATCGCAGGACTGACACATAGAGACAAACAACCATTCACGCTCATATTCACACCTAAGGACAATTTAGAGTTACCAATTAACCTAGTCCCCAATCTGCATGTCTTTGGACTGTGAGAGGAAGCCGGAGTGCCCGGAGAGAACCCACACTGACACACAGTAGGGCTCCCACGCCCGGGATCGAACTGGCAACCCTCTTGCTGTGAGGCGAGAGTGCTAACCACCAGACCACCGTGCCGCCCCTAAATCATCATGTATTGGAAAAATATTTTGCATGTGTTGTTTCTACATATATTGGAACACTTTTAGCACCCAGCCATATCAAAATTCAAGAATTGTGTTTTTTGATGCACCCTACCGGACATAGCTGTCACCAATGATCCACACTGTGCATATGAAAGTAAAATGAGTGTAATAAATGCTTTAACTATTGTTAACTATAAAGGGTGAATCACTTCTTTTTGTTGACAATACTATTATGTCACATCTGTAGGATAAAATAAAACAGGGAGCAACACCTCAAAATATAGATGACTTGATGATGTCTTTTAAATGCTTTCTTTTTGTCCTTGGAAGACAATGTAATAGCTGTCTAAAGTCAAGTAGCCAAAACTGGTACTTACAGTTTCTGCTGTGTGTAGCAGGCATGGTGGAGACATCACAAGTGGCCATGACCTCAACACCGGTGATGTACTGAAAGAAATTAACATCTTGTAACAAGTATAACACTGCCTTTCTTTTGCAATTTCTACATTTCTTCATCATGTTCTAGATGATAATCTCGCAATGCACTGTTCATAACAGTAACGTACATTTCAGTCCCCTTCGGACTTTTATCAATGTCAGAATCATAAATATGTGCGCTGTTTGCAACAGCGGTGTGGGTACAAGCATATAATCTTTAATGTCAGCCGTTATGCACACTGCAAATCCAACTACTAGCTCGAATTTCTTGTTTGGTATCAACAAAACTATCATGGTAAGAAAGAACACTACTGTTAAACTCCGGCACTCGTTGCTGCGTTGCTAAAATGATAGCTGAAACAATGCTAACGTGCTAGTCGCCTACTGTAATTGTAAACATGATTTGTTTATGCTCGCTGACTAAACGAAACGTTCCTACAAAGTAGCTATAACATTAGCAACAGTTAAAAAAGGTCGTTAAAATATATCGTAAAATACCAAATTACCGTATTTGTCCCAGCCGCATCCATGGTCAAGCCAGTATGGGTCGATGCGAGCGAGCGCTTCTTCCTACGTGCTCAAAAACGTAGGTGCTGACTGGCCGAAGAGGAGTCCTGTGTGTCTGCGCTCGATTGCTCTTCCTTCATCCTTCAAGTACCCGGATGTCTGTCACAGTAAATTTGAATTTGAATTGTGAGAACTGAATGTGAAGACATATAGAGAGTTGAATTTTCAGTGAGGATCAAATTTGATTGGACTTCAGTTCCAAACTAATAAATTCAATTTCAAATTATACTATTCAGATTCAGTTTTTCAATGCAATGATTCAAATTAAACAATACAATTTCAAATTATGTGATTCAAATTCAGTTTTTCAGTGCAATTACTCAAGTTTAGAAATTCAAATTCAAATATAAATGATTCAAATTCAGTTTCTGGTGGCACATATTTCAGCCCATATAAGTCTTTATTTTAACTTATATTTGGTTCTTATATTGATTTTTTTTGCTTAATGTCAAATATTTATTAAGTGTAGTGTAGTGTTGTGCTTTGGTTGTCACTGAGTAAAAAGGTTTTCGCTAAAAGTAAATTCAAACATTACATTTTAGCGAAAATGATAAAATTGCTTCATCATTTAGCTAGTGTTAGCTAGCCGGTTTAGCTCTAACCAGTGCACGCGGTCCACCCTTCTCCTCTGTTTCTAAGGCAGTAGGCTACAGCAGAGATAGAAGGGCAGGTTTGTATGTAAATATTAGGGCTGGGTTAAAATAATCGATTCTTGCGATTAAATTGATCTTCACTGGAATGACCAGATATCGGTTCATAAAATCGGAGACTGATCTTTTAATATGCACTTTTTCCCACGGATGTGTGAAGCTTTAGCCCTGTTAATCTCGCCGTTAGTAAACGAGCTGAGCACTAAGCTATGAATAACCATAGTATTTAGAAGCTCCAAAATTACAGGCTCTTTTATCAGTAACTTTTAGCTTACTTTTTTTACATTTGGGTGTAATTTATTATCACGCTGCAAAGTCTCCTCCTGCTGTCTGTGTGTCCTGGCTGCTGCACCACTTTTACGCACACACACACACACACACACACACACACACACACACAAACACAAACACAGAGAGGTTAAGATAATACAGAGCCCCATACATACTACAGTACTTGTAAGTAAAAAAAAACAAACACAGAGAGAGTCAGTCAGTGGCGGCTCTAGCCTAAATGGTGCCCTGGGCGACACCCCCCCGACGCAGTTTGTAAGGCCTACCTGACATAGTTATTGTTATGGACAATGTGTAACACGCTGCTCGCACAGCAGCACAGCACTGAACACACAGTCAATTGGAGCGGAGCCTGTGTTGCGTTCAGGCATTGTTATGTAAATAACAAATTCCAGCACTTGAATAAGCCATAGCACAACACAGCAGCATGTCAAGTGGCGCTCCTTCCACATGTCGTGACAAAGTGCCGCTCTGGGCAAACGCCCATTCAGCCCATATCAGGATCCGCTACTGAGATCAGTCAAAGTCAAAAGTAGCACTCTGTTACCAAAGCAAAATCTTTTTTTGCACTTTTGCACATCCTTGTGTCTCTCCCTCTTTCTTAGGCCAACAGACCACATTTTCACCCCCCCAACACATACACACACACACACACACACACACACACACTAATACAGCCCATACACACTACGGTACTTGAAAACAAAAAAAGAGAGATCAGTGGAAGCCAAAAGGTCAAAGACAAAAGCAAAAGCAAAGCAAAGTCTTTTTTTGGTTTAGTCTTCAGTGCAGCATGTTTACTCAGGTAAAAAGAGAGAGGCTCAAAGAATGGCAATTCAGTGTGTTTTAAACCTTTTGTTGAACAAAAAGCGCCATCTAGTGGTCTCAGAAAAGAAAGAAAATGCTTAGTGGATAGTGCCGGCCATAGATATATATAATCTGTATATGATATCTATGGTGCCAGCGCCCCATGTATAGAAGTGATGGGCCATCCCCCCACTCTCTCTCTCTCTCTCTCTCTCTCTCTCTGTCTCTGTCTCTGTCTCTCTCTCTCTCTCTCTCTCTCTCTCTCTCCCCATTTCACACTGTCCTGTCCATTAAAGGCAAAAAGCCCCAAAAAATAATCTTTAAAAAAAGAAAATAAAGAAAATGCTTCATGAGGCTTCATGAGGCCATCACGAGTACAGGCGTGTACATCTCCAGCTTGATTCAAGGCACACACACACACATCAGTAAATCAAAAGCCTATTGACAGACAGCGTGATCGATACAGTAAAAGTTGCTGCTGCCACATGTGGATACCACGGTTACCATGGTGTGTTTGTTTACGCAGCAATTTCTCCAGTGTTACTTGACACAAAAAAGATAATGTGACGGGCTGGGCTTTTCTCCGACTGTTTCACTACAGCAACTGCAACTGCAACAACAACTTCACACACACGCAAAATGTTTCATATTTTGTGTTTGTAACATGAAAAAAATGTGGGTTAATATTCCCACTAAACAACAACTTCACACACACACACACACATACATTTATTAGGGATTGAGTTGGGCAATATTTTAAATTTTTTCGCCCAACCCCATTAGGGATGCTTTCACTATCATTTTATTGCCCCAGCATAGTTTCTCTCCTGTGTCACTGTTTTGGCATTCAGGTATTTGTTGTATTATCCTGTTATGTTTGTTTTGAAGTTCAGTGTTTGTTTGCTGTTTTACAGCTGCTCCAATCAAGCTAAGTTACTCGTCTTTAGTAAGACACACCTTCAAACAAGTAGGGCTGTTGTACATAATGGAAATGCAAATCCCTGTCATGCTAGGTTGACATGCTGAGTCAAGCCAAACGAGCACGTGTATAGAAAAGGAGTAAAACATACATAATAACGTAACTGTTAGTATGTACGTGATTTATTGTGAAAAGTGATATATAATGCTCATTTTCAGGTTCATTATTTTACTTTAGGTGTCTACTAGAAATGATTTACATGCTTTGTAACTTTGCAGACCTTGTACACACAAAAAAGCCATCAACATAACAATCTATTTTTCCCAGAGGAACTTCAGTTACAATTGTCAGTGTGAAAAAATATACATGAACTAAAGCTAAATGTACATTTTGGGGGTTATATGAGGAGTATGAGATAGTCATCAGTGCTGGCCTTGTCTGGGCCCAGTGGGGGCAGCCCACACTGCATTTGGGCTTATTGAGGGCCAACAGTGCAGGGCCAGTACTGAGGGGCCAATGTTTTGCCAATGAGCAAATTCTGAGGGGCCCTCTGCGGGCAGCCCACTTGGGGCCCTCAGGCCAGCCCTAAGTTGATTGTCTTTATTTCGAACATGTAAACAGTTGAAACAAAACAAAAACAAAAAAAACAGGTAGACAAGTAAATGAACACTAAATTAAAAAAGGCAATACTGAATTAAAAAAGGCAGTGGGCCCATAGAGACCACAAAATCAGTGTGGGCCCTGTCTGGGCTCGGTAAGGGCAGCATTTGGGCTTATGAGGGCCAGCAGTGGGCAGCCCACACTTAAAGCTACTCTTACCTTTCTTGCATTTCACACAGCACTTAGAAAAAAATTGAACATCCACAACTCCTGCCTCCCTCCAAAGTCCCATCCCCTCCTCCTGCAACTCCACCTCCCACCAAAGGCCTACTCCCCCCTCCTCCATTACGTCCTCATTAAGTCTATGATAGACGAAGGCGTTGGCATGGTAACGTTGAGCAAATTCTAAGGGGCCCTGTGTGGGCAGCCTGTTTGGGGCCCTCAGGCCAGCCCTAAGTGGGCCTGTGCAGGATCAGTTCAGGGTTGTTTATAGTAACTTATTCACATGCCATTCCATTTCTTGTGCTAACTTCAACATTTGTGTATTGTGTTTTATATCATAGGCCCACAAATATTTATCCATATCTCATAATTATCAGGCTTTGATCCTCTGCTGACCCTCCCTGTGTCCAAGGATTTTCATTTATTTTAAGCGGACTAGGCTATTTCATCATGCCTTACCTATTTATTTTTTTATTTAATACAACATGGTAACCACTGTATGTGAATGCATGGATATGTCAGACCTGTGCAGCACTGGATTTGAATTGAACTGTCATTAAACTGGAGCTTCTGTGCTTTGATTATCTGCTGTGAAAAACATGACCCTCATCCATTTAAAATCAACATTAGTTCTTCTGAGCTCATTTTGGTGAAAGCAAAGCAAAAGTAGTGTAATAAGTAAGTTATTGCTCTCCAAAGAGAGTGATATTGTAAAGTTACATTACTGTCAAATGAAGGTCACAAGTAACTGATTTGGGATTGCTGTGCAGTCCACATGGGGAGGACACTGACAGTTTGATCGACTGCATCGCAGACTACATAAACTTCTGCGTGGAGAACACTGTACCAACCAGGAAAGTACGGTGCTTCTCCCACAACAAGCTGTGGGTGACCCCTGATCTGAAAGTGTTTCTGAATGAGAAGAAGAGGATTTTTAGATCAGGGGACACAGAAGAGCTGAGGAGGGTCCAGAAAGACCTTAAAAGAGAAATAAGGAGGGGCAAGGACAGCTACTGGAGGAAGTTAGAACATAAAGGTGCGGACAGACCAAACCGACATCAAAGAACTAGCGGCAACAAAAGCCAACTGTTGCGTCGTCTACGTCGCCTCACGTCGCCCTGTGTCAGCTGCATTTGAACATACTACACGGATTACATCCGACGGCCAAGTAGCACGAACGTTCTGCGCCTGCGTGAGAGAGAGCGGAGTGAGAGAGTGGTACATCCTGTCAGCCGAGGGGTTTCCTATCTGTGCAGCCCAGCACTGCAGCACCTCTATGGACTCATGCTGTACCAACCAGGAAAGCTAGCTGTGAGGCTAGCGGCTAACGCTCCACTAGCCTCACAGCTAGCTCCGGTTTGTTATTCAGGTTAAAGTGGAAAGAAGCAGCGGATCTGTCGGGCAGCTGAGTGAAGTGGAGCCTGAGGAGGAAGCACCGGTTAGCCCCGGTTTCATTACAGGCAGATTCACTCGCTACAGGGGCAAGGAAATAAAACCTGAACAGCCAATCAGAGTGATCTCTCTCACCGACAAGCTCTGCCACCGATTCAACATCAATCGGCCGAAAAGCCGCCGCTGCCGCCGCCTAAGTGCCGATGGTGCGGGACACACCGCTAAAACTAGGGCGATAGACACTCACCGATGGCCCGACTTTGGTTGATGGCCGACCGTCAGCTTGGTGTGTCAGGGCTTTAAGAGAGGTGTGGAGAGGCCTGAATACAATTTCTGGCCACAACAACAGCGGGAGGAGGTGGGCAACTGAACTGAACCTGTTTTTCAACAGTTTTGACCTGTGAAGTGGAGGGGGGTAAAGAGGCGAGGGGAGGGCGCAGCTGATGTCCCTGATGTCCTGAGGGAGGGGGAGGAGGTGTGCCTGAGAGGGCCCTGGTTCTGTGCTCTGGTGGGTGGAGGAGGGAGAGGGAGCAGAACAACCTGATCTCACAGAAATACGTGAAATGACCACGACCTCTTAACACCGCATTCCGTGGTGGCAGCACGTAATGGGTTGAAATTACGTGCTGCCACCACGAAAACAATGCCAATGTAAAGTCAATTAGGATCCTCTCCCGTGGTGGACACACGGATTCCCTGATTCAATCACGTCACGTCAACCTCGTTTTCCTCAATGATATCTTTAACATTCCTGTATACACACAAAAATGCGGAAGTGTTCTTGATAACTCAACAATATGACAGGTTAATGTCAAGGGCATAAAATAAAATAAATGTATTTTGCCAGCTTTTGATAGCGTAGGGCTTTAAGAGCATTGTGCTGTGGGCGGATGGGGCGCGTTCCACTACTGTTTTGTAGCTGCTGTCGGCCGTCTGTGGGCTTCATTCCATTTCGGATTGCCATCCGTCTGCCATAACTGAATCCAGACGCCACTAATAAATAAATAAATAAGAAGATAAAAATAAGGCTGAGCACGGAAGAACCAGAGAGGAAACACCATCACATGGAGCCTTCTGCCCCTGGCAACCCGGCCACCCTCCACTCCACCAGGGGAGAGTGGACCCCAAGCCAGCGCCACAGAACCAGCGGCTGCCCCGCTGGTTATACGTCCGACCGTGGCAGCTGTCACACAAACCGCTGCTGAAAATTCTACATTTTGATACAGGTAGGCTATATACATATTGCAAAACTCTGTAAAAGTACACCAAAGCATATTTTCGTTTCCAAATATTTATTTGAAAACGAAACCATTCATACGGTCAATATAAAACATTTTGTTAGTAATAAAAAACAAATGTAATCTCAATGTGACCACGCCAGCCGGCGGGACTGTGGCTGAACCACTTCCAATGTTCATTCATTCATTCATTCATTCATTCATTCAATTGCATGTTCAATGTGTGTGTGTGTGTGTGTGTGTGTGTGTGTGTGTGTGTGTGTGTCGGAGAGGAGTATCAATAAAAAAAAAAGTAATTATTTCGGTGTTTATTTCTTTTATTCTTCCGTTTTTTTAAATTAAAATGCGTAATATAGCCAACGATATTATAGACCAAATGTTAATCTAATTATTATTGTAGAATGTATTTAGCAAATCACCACTCTCAACTGGAGACAGCAGCAAAAAAAAAAAAAAAAAAAAAAGCCATTATAAAAAGCCGACAAATAGTGTTAATTAATTGACGTGAGACATTGAAGAGGTTGTCTCCTATAGTCTGTAATTTTTTATTTTTTTTAATTATAACTTCTCGGAAATTACTCAAAAGTAGAACATGCTAAAAGTAAATACAATAATAGGCTAAATAGTATCTAAGCAATAATAAAGTGTCTAAACAATAATAAATATTATCTAAGTTATCTATTAGGCCATTCCACTCTGTAAATAGATATTAACATTTCAATATGATTTTAATATTATTTTTACTTATTTCATTATTGTTATTATTGGTTTTACTTTTTAGTAGTATTGTATTGTCTGAGGATGACTCATTTTAGTAACTATCTACAGTAAAAAAGATAAAAACAAGCAAAGAAACAAACAAAACTCATTTTATACACGGGGCCTTCAAAGTGCTCTCTGAAACTACACCTGGCATGGCTTGTGTCCAAAAAATGAAAAAATCTAAACTTTGTCGTAGAGCTAAACCAAATACATCATTGGAAAGGTCTCAACCTGGAGAGTGACATATGTCAGTATGAAGATTCTACATGGCTCCTGCTTTCAGCCATTGACCTTTGAACCTTGACCTCAGTGCATGTTTGAGGGCTTATAACTCAGCAACTAAAGGGGGTACAGACATGGGACCAACTGTTATAGAGAGCTCTTGACCTCAGCTATCATGTGAGTGTAGTCAACAACTGAGGGTGCTGTCAGATAGGGATAAAATATGGATAAAATTAATTTTCACCCATTTAGAAATTAGATATTTAAAATCTGATTTCACAAATGTGTTTACCATCCCCTTAAAGTCCACAGTGTACTCTCAATTCAGTATTTACAACTTCCAAATCTGGGAAAAACACTTAGATTTTTAAAAAACTACAATTCCCTGGGACCGCGCCATGCAGTTTGATACATATCAGCAACATAGTTGTAGTTCTTCTGGTTTGCAAAGTAGGGTTCTAAATAGGGTTGTAAAAAGATATATCTACTGAATATATCTAATATCAAGTAAAGCCGAACTAGTTATTACACTCCACCTAGATGAACTATGGTAAGAAAAAGTAAAGATGTCGGCTAATTTTCGATATTTTAGCTAATACGCTAGAAACGGCGTTTTGGGGACAGTAGGTTCGTTTGCGGCTTGTAAAATAGGGTTGTAAAAAGATAGATCTACTGATTAAATCTAATATCTAGTAAAGCCGAAGTAGTTATTACACTGCACCTAGATGAACTATGTTAAGAAAAAAAGCAAGGATGTTGGCTAATCGTAGTTATTTTAGATAGTACTCTAAAAACGGCGTTTTTGGGATGGTAGGTTTTTTTGCGGCTTGTAAAACAGGGTCGTAAAAAGATACATCTACAGAGTATATCAAATGTCTAGTAAAGCTTAACTAGTAATGACACTGCACCTAGATGAAATATGTTAAGAAAAAGTAGGCATGATGGTTCATTTCAGATATTTTAGCAAGTTCTCTAGAAACGGCGTTTTTGGGATTGAATATTTGAATAGGCTATAACAAATATCTAGAACAGCCGAACTATCACGTTATTATCATTATTATTATTATTATTATTGGTGGGAAATTATAACAGAGGAATATATTTGCCGTTTTAATATCAAGAACACTTCCGCGTTTTTGTGTGTATACAGGAATGTTAAAGATATCATGGAGGAAAACGAGGTTGACGTGACGTGATTGAATCAGGGAATCCGTGTGTCCACCACGGGAGAGGACCCTAATTGACTTTACATTGGCATTGTTTTCGTGGTGGCAGCACGTAATTTCAACCCATTACGTGCTGCCACCACGGAATGCGGTGTTAAGAGGTCGTGGTCATTTCACGTATTTCTGTGAGATCAGGTTGTTCTGCTCCCTCTCCCTCCTCCACCCACCAGAGCACAGAACCAGGGCTCTCTCAGGCACACCTCCTCCCCCTCCCTCAGGACATCAGGGACATCAGCTGCGCCCTCCCCTCGCCTCTTTACCCCCCTCCACTTCACACCTCCCTCCCCCCATCTTCCTCAGCTGGAGTCACCCCCCACCCCTGCTGCAGCCTCTCCATAACAGTTGACCCAGGTGAGGAAGGGGCTCATGAAGATCAAGGTGAGAAAGGCTACTGGTCCGGACGGCATCAGCTCCAGACTGCTGAGGGACTGTGCAGTTCAGCTCTGTCAGTTGGTTCTGCACATCTTCAACCTCAGTCTGGAGATGGTTCCTGTCCTGTGGAAGACTTCCTGCGTGGTTCCTGTACCAAAGACTGCACACCCTGGGGAGCCCAACCACTTCGGACCTGTAGCCCTGACCTCCCACCTGATGAAGACCATGGAGAGGATTATACTGAACTATCTCAGACCCCTGGTTAGAACAAAACTGGACCCCCTGCAGTTTGCATATCAGACAGGCATTGGGGTGGATGATGCAGTCATCTACCTGCTCCACCGATCACTGTCTCGCCTGGAGAACACTGAAAGTGCTGTGAGAGTCATGTTTTTTTACTTTTCCATCACTTTCAATACAATACAGCCATCTTTGCTCAGGGGGAAGCTGGAAGGAGCTGAAGTTGACCACCACCTGGCTGCGTAGACCATCAACTACCTCACCAGCAGACCACAGTATGTGAGGCTTCATGACTGTGTGTCTGATGTGGTAGTCTGCAGCACAGGGGCTCCACAGGGGACAGTCCTCGCCCCCTTCCTCTTCACCCTGTACACATCCTCCAGAAGTTCTTTGATGATACAGCCATTGTTGGGTGTGTATCAGAGGGGAATGATCTGAGTAAAGGGGGGTCATCACTGACTTTGTCAACTGGTGTGAGGTCAACCGTCTTCACATCAACGCCTGCAAGACAAAGGAGTTAGTGATTGACTTCTGCAAGAAAGTGCCCCAGACTGCTACTCCAGTGAACATCCAGGGTTTGGACATTGAGGTCGTGCAGGAGTACAAATACCTGGGTGTTCACCTCAACAACAAACTGGACTGGTCCACGAACATCAACGTCCTGTACAGGAAGGGCCAAAGTCATCTCCACCTGCTGAGGAGACTGAGGTCTATTGGAGTGTGCAGGACACTGCTAAGGACTTTCTATGACACTGTGGTAGCATCTGTCATCCTCTATGCAGTGGTCTGCTGGAACTGTGGAAGCACGGAGAGGGACAGGAAAAGACTGAACAAGCTGGTCAGGAGGGCCGGCTCAGTCCTGGACTGTCCCCTGGAGACCATTGAGGAGGTGGGCAAGAGGAGGATGCTAGCCAAGCTGATATCCATCATGGACAACACGTCTCACCCCCTGCATGAGACTGTCCGTGCACTGAGCAGCTCATTCAGCAGCAGACTGCTGCACCCACAGTGCAGGAAGGAGCGCTAGGCCTACCGCAGGTCGTTCATCCCATCAGCTGTCAGACTCTTTAAGAGCAACATCTGATGTAATGTAGCACTGTCATGTCTGCTGCATAACTCTGTATAAAATCATCGCTGCTAAGATTGTGTGCAATTTACATACTCTGTGCAATATTCCACATCTACAAATATATTGTGTGTATATTGTAAATAGTCTTGTGTGTACAGTCAACTAACTTTAGTGCCTTATTTTTTTATATCTATTTTTTAATCTATTTTTATCCTAGAAAAATATGTACATATATATATATACAATAAATACATATATATATACAATAAATGTGTATATATATATATATATATATATATATGTATGTATATATACTGTATACATATTTTCTATTTTTTAATCTTTGTTTTTTTTTTAAATCCAAGTATACATTGTCACCCTCCATTTTCTGCCTGTGCTTTGAGTTGCTGTGACATGTGAATTTCCCAAGTGTGGGATAAATAAAGTTTATAAAGTTTAACTTGGCTAACGCTGGTAAGGAATAGTAGCAATGTCACATCTTTATATGTAGTATTAGAATCAGAATCAGAATCAGAAATACTTTATTGATCCCCGAGGGGAAATTATTTATGTTACAGGTGCTCCTTGCAAGAAAGGAAAGATACGTGAAAAATGTAAGAAATTTAAACAGTAGTATTTACAGATATATATAGTTAAATAAACAGGAATTATTAACAAACATAAACGTAAATAAATATATACATATATATATTTATTTACGTTTATGTTTGTTAATAATTCCGTTAGAGTGCTTTGATTACTTTTTGCAGTAACGAATAACCTAACGCATTAGTTTGCTGTTTGAGTAATCAAAAACTTAAGTACATTTTCAAACAAGACATCAGTTACTTCCGTTACTTTTAGAACACTGGTCCTTCAGCTCCGAAACAGCAACGGCTGTCGTTTGGTTCTAATAACGGAAATAACGTTAAACCTATCAGTCTGAAAGAAGCCACGGATCTTGTGGCTTGCTACGTGGTCGGAGAGAGTCTAAATAGGTGGAGTAGGACTCGCTGACAGACATATTTCAGACTCAGGACTTGCATTATGCCTGGTACACGCTACCAGGATACCAGGGAAATCAACCAGGAAACCAGGAAACAAGATGGCGGATCGAAGTACACTCACTTAAACTCGCTTTTAAAACCAACCAGAGCTAGTGATGGTGTGATGAAGCCCCGTGAATGTGTCGAATCTTTCAGGCGGATTGCTTCGCCAAAAGGCAGATCACACGAAGCCCCGTTTAACAGCTCATTTAGGAGTACTGACATCTGCTGGTCATTTGATGTACAGCAGTCCTACTGTGATATTACATGTGGGCTACATGTCAGTGGATCTGGCATACACATAATGATGCTTAATGATGATGATTACGTCAGAATCCCCCTATGAGGTATTGTAAAGCCAGATGAAATTAATCTATCCTGAACGTGGTATATCAATAAAGTGCATACACACACACACATATGTATATATACATATACATGTGTGTGTGTGTGTGTGTGTGTGTCCACACAAGGTTAGAGTGCTTGTGTGACTGGGTCACTCAATCCTCTGCACGATCTTCAGAATCACCTCGGATCACGCAAAACACTTTATGTATTTCCCAACTCGAATCACACAACGAGGCAGTCACGTGATTCCAGAGAAACGGGGCCTTGTTTGTCTTTGGTCACGTGATATCCTGAAAAACGATATGGGCTTCGACATGAGCTTCATTTGGACACGCCCCCTTTGCTCGACACAGGCCTCGGGACTGCAGTATCAGCTGTAACATCACTAGGGACCAGGCGGTCCTAGCAGCCCCAGGTGTACTTCCAACACCGGCATCTCCAACCTGGGAGTGGGCTGGATGCCCGTGGCCTTCAGCTGACCATCTGGAAGACGCCGTCACCGAGCCGCCTACCAGCAGTAGCTTAGCAGCGGCGGCTACAGCAACGGCAGATACAGCACCGCTCCAGCGACCAGAGTTCACCTGCGGCGGGGCTGCGCTGAGGGACCAGGCAGTCCTAGCAGCCCCAGGTGTACAGTACAGGCCAAAAGTTTGGACACACCTTCTCATTCAATGCGTTTTCTTTATTTTCATGACTATTTACATTGTAGATTCTCACTGAAGGCATCAAAACTATGAATGAACACATGTGGAGTTATGTACTTAACAAAAAAAGGTGAAATAACTGAAAACATGTTTTATATTCTAGTTTCTTCAAAATAGCCACCCTTTGCTCTGATTACTGCTTTGCACACTCTTGGCATTCTCTCCATGAGCTTCAAGACGTAGTCACCTGAAATGGTTTTCCAACAGTCTTGAAGGAGTTCCCAGAGGTGTTTAGCACTTGTTGGCCCCTTTGCCTTCACTCTGCGGTCCAGCTCACCCCAAACCATCTCGATTGGGTTCAGGTCTGGTGACTGTGGAGGCCAGGTCTTCTGCCGCAGCACTCCATCACTCTCCTTCTTGGTCAAATAGCCCTTACACAACCTGGAGGTGTGTTTGGGGTCATTGTCCTGTTGAAAAATAAATGATCGTCCAACTAAACGCAAACCGGATGGGATGGCATGTCGCTGCAGGATGCTGTGGTAGCCATGCTGGTTCAGTGTGCCTTCAATTTTGAATAAATCCCCAACAGTGTCACCAGCAAAACACCCCCACACCATCACACCTCCTCCTCCATGCTTCACAGTGGGAACCAGGCATGTGGAATCCATCCGTTCACCTTTTCTGCGTCTCACAAAGACACGGCGGTTGGAACCAAAGATCTCAAATTTGGACTCATCAGACCAAAGCACAGATTTCCACTGGTCTAATGTCCATTCCTTGTGTTTCTTGGCCCAAACAAATCTCTTCTGCTTGTTGCCTCTCCTTAGCAGTGGTTTCCTAGCAGCTATTTGACCATGAAGGCCTGATTGGCGCAGTCTCCTCTTAACAGTTGTTCTAGAGATGGGTCTGCTGCTAGAACTCTGTGTGGCATTCATCTGGTCTCTGATCTGAGCTGCTGTTAACTTGCGATTTCTGAGGCTGGTGACTCGGATGAACTTATCCTCAGAAGCAGAGGTGACTCTTGGTCTTCCTTTCCTGGGTCGGTCCTCATGTGTGCCAGTTTCGTTGTAGCGCTTGATGGTTTTTGCGACTCCACTTGGGGACACATTTAAAGTTTTTGCAATTTTCCGGACTGACTGACCTTCATTTCTTAAAGTAATGATGGCCACTCGTTTTTCTTTAGTTAGCTGATTGGTTCTTGCCATAATATGAATTTTAACAGTTGCCCAATAGGGCTGTCGGCTGTGTATTAACCTGACTTCTGCACAACACAACTGATGGTCCCAACCCCATTGATAAAGCAAGAAATTCCACTAATTAACCCTGATAAGGCACACCTGTGAAGTGGAAACCATTTCAGGTGACTACCTCTTGAAGCTCATGGAGAGAATGCCAAGAGTGTGCAAAGCAGTAATCAGAGCAAAGGGTGGCTATTTTGAAGAAACTAGAATATAAAACATGTTTTCAGTTATTTCACCTTTTTTTGTTAAGTACATAACTCCACATGTGTTCATTCATAGTTTTGATGCCTTCAGTGAGAATCTACAATGTAAATAGTCATGAAAATAAAGAAAATGCATTGAATGAGAAGGTGTGTCCAAACTTTTGGCCTGTACTGTAAGTATATATGTATGACACTGTGTGGTATGCTGTGCATATTGTGTGGTATCATATGCCGTATAGCATTATGTGCCATGCAGCGTGCGGGGCACACATGTGCATGTCATGTGAGACTCCTATATATGTAAATGATGTGTCTGTATCTGATGTTGTGTGCTCCTTTTGTGTTAATTGTGGATTGTGTATTTTGTTGTGTTTCTTGTTTTATGTTAGAGGACTACAGATGGAAATTAGCCTTTAGCTAAATCTGGTGCAAACATCTTGTTGTTTTGTAAACAACTAATGTACGTGCACGCTGTCCTTTTTATAAACTAAATAAACTAAAATAAACTAAACAAGCTGGTACTCACCAATAATCCCTGGTCGTCTTTCACGGCGTGTGTGGCGTCAACGGGTTATTCTTGTCCTGTTTTTATTACTTTGACTATTATTTGAGTCACTGCCAGAACTGTGTCTGTTCATGTGCCAGCCGACATGTTGTTGTAGTCACCTAAAAGTGTCAGCAGATGGCAGGAGCTACATTTGAAGCGCCATATATAAACTATCACCATGACGGTGCGAAATGTTAACTTTATAAAGACAACGGAGTGGATAAAAAGTAAATATATAAACACACAGAGGGATTAATAAATAACGGACCGTCTATAATGTAGTTTGTTTCAAATGAAGCTGGGAGCCTCTGCAGTTGTGGTGAGTAAAAGCCCCGCCGCTATTTGTTAATGTTATTACTTTATGTCTGACCGTGAGGATGTACCATTGTTTGCTAGCTTGATGCTAATGCAGGGTTCCCGCGGATCCTTAAAAAGTCTTAAAAGGCATTGAATTCATTAATCTAAAAATAAGACCTTAATTGGCATTAAAATGTCTTAAATCAATCTTTCAAAAGTCTTAAAAATGTTAACACATGGTAAGTAGGATTTTATGATTGTAATTAGTCTCAAATCTAAAAATAATAGGTAACATTTATTTTTTAAAAATAATTTGCCGAATAGCAGTAACGTCACACAATCACGAGAGTGGAACCAACAAAACAGTGATGTGTTTGCGGCCATGACTCTCAGAGCAGATGCACGTCATTCATGTAGCAGTCGGACCACATGTGAAAGTTTAAATTTAATGAAAATTGGCTGTCCAACAAAGATTTTTCTGGATGGCTGAAACCGGTACTAGGCAATTTATACAAGACACGGTGTATTTTGTGCAAGAAATGTTTCAAAATCGGCATGATGGGAATCAAGGCAGTGGAGTCCCACATGCAAGCCTCAAAATCAAGCTGTCAACAAACGCCAGGTATTTCATGGTTCTGTTCAACTCTCGTCTCTACCGTGCCTCCACACCCATCTCTGATATCAACAACCGGGACAGCAGCACCAAATCTCCAGACAATGTTCGGGTGCACGCCTACGCTAAAAGTAGAGGTACTGTGATGTCTGAACACCGTGACAAAACACCAATCACACTAGGGCTGTCAAAAGCACCATGAAATTGAGTTTGAATATTTTCAAATTAATTATTATTATTATTATTTTATTCAGGGCGGCACGGTGGTCTGGTGGTTAGCACTCTCGCCTCACAGCAAGAGGGTTGCCAGTTCGATCCCGGGCATGGGAGCCCTTCTGTGTGGAGTTTGCATGTTCTCCCCATGTCAGCGTGGGTTCTCTCCGGGCACTCCGGCTTCCTCCCACAGTCCAAAGACATGCAGATTGGGGACTAGGTTAATTGATAACTCTAAATTGTCCGTAGGTGTGAATGTGAGCGTGAATGGTTGTTTGTCTCTATGTGTCAGCCCTGCGATAGTCTGGCGACCTGTCCAGGGTGTACCCTGCCTCTCGCCCGATGTCAGCTGGAATAGGCTCCAGCCCCCCCGCGACCCTCAAGAGGATGAAGCGGTTAGAAGATGAATGAATGAATGAATAATTTCATTCATTTATTTATTTATTTATTTTTTTTTTTTACAAAAAAATACAAACAAAATAAGATGCTTATTGCTGACGCAATATGAACATGACACTCGGATGAAAACACCTGTTCTGACCTCACTGAAGTGCCAGGTATGACCAACTTCTGCCTCCCTATCTGAGCAATGTTTGGATACTTCAGTGCGTAGTTTTCCACCATAAGAGTGGATCCTTGTCGGCCTGTAGTGGTGTCTCATTCTGGTAACGTTTCATCTCTTCTTCAAAAAGAGTAGGCAGGGAGGCAGCAGGTGCAACACTCTCCTTGTATGTCTCCCCGAACAGGTCACACATCGCGGACAGCGCAATGGGTGGTGTTGGCGCAGCGGGCTCCTCCGTCGGCGCCTCTCCCTCCCTCGCTGCATCCCTCTCTGGCCCAGCTTGTGCGTGAGCCATCTCCGTCCGAACTGGATTCACTGTGATATACAACATTATTGATAGTATTAATTAATTAGTAATGATATTCGAATTATCAAATTTAGGTTAGAACTTATAAAAAATATATATATTCAAATATATGTCGAACTTCAAATTTTTTTTGACAGCCCTAAATCACACAAATCAAATGAGGGAGTTTTTTCGTTTGTGTTCATTGTGTCGTTGGTCTTAAATTTCATTTCAATTGGCATTAAAAAAGTCTTTAAACGTCTTAAATTTAACTTGCCTTAAGCTGTAGGAACCCTGTAATGACAGTAACGTTAACTCAGCGGGTTGACAAAGTGCCTCTGCTGTTTCACACCATCATTTCCCCTTTTACTCTGTGTGGTAACATCCCTAGAGGAAATATTAAAAACGCTGGGGTGTTGTTGTCATACAGTTGTCTACGGCAGCAGATCGTTCTGTGTTTCTACTGGTCAAAGTGACGGCTGTGATGGGAGAATTGAATCTCAGTGAAGGGCAAGTAGTCCATAACTTTATTTTGGAGACAAAAAAAAAGTAGGCTTAGCACCCTGTGGTCCATTGCCCAATAGGAAATGTAGAATACTCAAAGGTACTTTAAAAGCACTTGAGTTACTTTACTCAGGGAGTAACGTTGGAAGTACTTTTAAAGTAATTGAGTTACTTTACTCAGGGAGTAATGCAGTAAAGTACCTGGTTACTTTTTTAGAAAGTAACGCAGTAACATACTTTGATTACTTTTAAAGTAACCCTTACCCAACTCTGGTCACGAACATACATGGACACGGCAGCACATTTTTGTTTTTTACCTTAAAAGAGCTATATGCACATGTGGCAAACAGAAGAAATGAGAGTACATACACACACACATTTACATATTCATATCTATAGGCCTATGCCCCACATACTTCCATAGACGTATTTTTGTTTTATGGTGCAGATCAAGGTCGATTTCATCAATCTATGGTAGTATAGTAATCTGCTTAAAAAATCCAGTAACATGTCCTGTTGTGACAAACAGAAAGATTTTAAGGGGGTCTTGGGGGGTTCTCCCCCGAGAAAATGTTGAAAATTCACACGACGAAATCCTATTTTCATGCAATTTCATACAGAAATAGATAAATTCAAGGACTTTCAATGACTTGTGTACAGGGCTGGACTGGGACAAAAAAATGCTGACATTTATGTATCTTATTTGTACTTGCACACATTTTATTAAAAATTGAAATGATAAATCTTGTAGAGTGCTTTCACCATAGGCATTGTGTTGTCCGGGGCCTACCGCTACCGAAGACATCAAACTAACAGTGAGCCGACTTAACCTTCTTCAAGTTCAGTCAAGCGTCTCTCATTTCACTTGAAAAGTCACGTCCTCCCCGGCGCCTGAAACGGCCCGTAGTTGGATACACTTGTAAAACAGATGTGAGAACTTTTTGTTGTAGTTAGATTGTAATCCACAGTGATTCCACAGTGATAAAGGCCATGGAAGCAGACAACAGATTTGCAAACTTGTAGAAAAATCTTTCGATTAATATTTGGCAAAGTCAGCAACTCCCCCTACTGGCCACACGGAGAATCAATACATAAAACCTCAAAGGGGCAGCCCAGCATGTTTTACCCTAACCTGGCGTTGCCAGACCCAATTCGCAAAACGCGTATGGGTCTGGACACGGAGTGTACATTTCCTCTATTCCCGAGGGGTGGTATCAACGGCTGTCGCTCAAAGTGCCCCTTCACACAATTGGTAAGATGGAAAACCAATCAGAGTAAATGACACGTGTGAGGTAGGCTGGCACAACGGCACTATAAACAGACCAGCAAGCTGCTGCGGAGATGAGCTGTGATGATGTCTGGGAAAGAGTGAGTCCCATCTTTTTCCCAATCAACGGAGCCAGTTGGTAAATTAAACTTTTACCAAACCCCGTAGGAAGGACGACAAAAACATCCTTTTTTTCAATAAAAGCTTTCAGTGCAGCCATTTGCTCTGCTTTTAAAGAAAATATACATTCCAGTTCGTTCAACACATTTACCATCGCAGTTTCAAAATCAGTAGCCATGTTGGTTGTTTACGAAATGCATTCATTCCACTCCTCGTCCCTCCTATTCTGATGACGTGCCCGCCCCAAAGTAATAAATGGTTGTGATTGGCCCGGTAAACTTTAACCGATGCCAGAATGCGCCTTAATGATTGCATGGCCAGACTGATCTGTGGAGTGAAATCAAATATGAGCTCGCAAGATCAGGATGGTTTCACCAGGCTAGTAGGACATAATATTGTCTTTTTGTACAAGAACGTACATTTGATAATCATCATCACTCACACATGGAAAAAAATAATTAATTACATTTTTCTTTTCTTCTTTTTTTAAGTTAATTGCTCTTGGGGGCCCCCTAGTGGTCATGGGACCCTAAGCAGGTGCTTAGTTTGCGTATGCCTTGGGCTGGCTCTGGCTGGGGTACATGGAGAAAAGCCACACTGACACGGGGAGAACATGTGAGATCCACACAGAGGGGCTCAAGCCCCCATTCTTGGTTGGAACCAGGAACCCTCTCGCTGTGAGATTACAATGCTAACCACTGCACCACCATGCCGCCCCCCTTCTATCATGAAGAAATGTAAGCACTTTATACTGTGTGTTGCTTCAGGGAGTCTGATTGGTAAAGTTAAAATTCATTAAAATGTTTGACTATAAAAATGCTTGAAGTGGAACTATTAACATGCCACCAAAAACAAGCTACATAAATAAAGCTTTTAGTCTCAATAACAATAATAATGTGTTATTTTAATAATTTCTGTGTAGTGCTAAAACACACCCTCACGCAAAACTACTGGAAAGTTCAGCTTCCTCATTCTAGTTAAATACTTCAACCACATGAGACAAAGTGTGAAACGCATCAGAGCCTAAAGAAAAAAATGACAAAATGTGTGAAATTTTGTTTCGCAGCATGGCTGCTATGATCGAGCACTATACAGTCACGTAGTGAAAAGAGTAATTGTGTCTTCTACTTCTACTACTGTTAAAATGCTATGATTAATTCTACATGGAGCAGATTTGAGAAACTTTTCAAGACAAAGCTGTGTGATCATTTCACACAGCAGTCGCTATGGTGTGTACTTTCAGGGACTGTTTGGTTGTGTTTCAAGGTGGGATGCATCCGCAAACTTGCAAACTTGCAGCACCTCCAGAAAACACAGTTCCATCATGTGACACAGGAAAACTTGTATGTGTCTCTTGAGATGACTGTCACTGTTTTAAATCACTATTTTATTGAAGCACTATAATTCAGTATGGCATTTGTTCGACCACCACATATTTACAGTGTAAAACATTCACCCCAGTTTTTGATATTTATTGTTTTACCCTCATTCACAATGGATACTGCACTTAAGATTGACAGAAAAAGAAAACAAATATCAAACTGATCTAAAAAGCAGATAGCTAGATATATGATTGCATACTTATTCACGCCATATAAATCGTTGTTGGTGTGAGAAGTCTTTCAGAGGTCACATGTTAACTGGAATGGAGACCACCTGTATGTAATAAAGGTGTTGGAGTAGAACATGATTTCCCGACTGCAACGTCAAAGGTTCAGGGCATAAGATTTACAGGGATTGAGTGGCCTTGGTGAAGATTACAGATTGCAAGCAGCTGAAACTTCAGCCGCTTAGAATTCCCCCAGTGTTCATTGTTCAGAAGGTTTTTACCGGGAGATGAATTATCCACAGAGGTCTCTTCCACTACAGAACAAACAGACCCAGGGTTACAAACTAGTAACAAATCAGTGTTTCTCTAACCCTGTTTGGTACATCGCAGACAGGCTGCTTGCTTAGCAGTGGCTAATGTGTGCTCACCTATTTTATCTGATAACTTAATGTATGCTCAGCTTATTTCTGAACCAGATGTTCAGGAGGGTTTTACATGGATCTGAATCCACAGAGGACTCTTCCTCTCCAAAACAAAAGCTCAGGTGATTAAAAGCAGTAAGAACACTGAATAAAGCAGGCTACAAATAAGTGTTTCTCCAGACACTGGTTGTTTTCAGTGGGCTTCTAATTACTCTGGCTGATGTGAAAATGGGAAAACCTGAAATCATGAAAATGTGAAAATGCAAATTGCCCAATTTGGAGGTAGTGTTTTGTTTGTCTGTTTGTCTGTTCAGGGTTACTGTAGAAACATGGCAATCTCCATTTATGAGGACCCACTCCCTATGTAGATATTAACAGCTCATTCTATGGTAAGGAACACACGATTCTTATTTTCAGGTGATTACACACTATAGAAAACATACTTATTATATTATATTCAATTTTTGCCAATATATCCCCCTGAACCCTACACACTGGACCTTTAAGAATATAGTTTGTAATTAAACAGTTAAACCTAGTATGGTTCTTTAACTTAAAGACTGACTTTTCTAAATGCCTACATGGTCTGTTCAATATGATGCATAGCACAACTCTTCTCCCCTCTCAGAGTTCCATGTACAAAAAAGGTAGTGCAACAAACAGAAGTTCATTCAAACAGATGAGCTCGACCACATGAGACATTGTGAGAAATGCATCATATGAACAAAACTGAACCAAGACTAATGTGTGACATTTTGGTTCATGTCGTGATGGGAACAGGGCACACACTGCTGCTATGATGGAGTGCACTCAAACAGTAATCATTTTTTAAGTCAAATGATCTGCATGCAGATCAACTGTGTGTAATCAAGGTTAAAAAATTATTTAGAGGGTCAAGTGGTGGGTTAACCAATATCATCGTTACAACCATTAAAGTTTAGAATAATTGGAGGAAGCATTTATTTGTGGGAGGGGTGAAGTCGTTGGATATAGACTGGGCCTGACATGTAGGAAACTGAGAGGAGGGAGGCTCAATGTAGGGGATGTGTGTCCTCTGCAAGGTATTACCAAGATCTGTTGTAGCCCCTGTTGGTACCAATAGAAGGAAGGAGACATTGGAGAGGTGAAAGAGGGAGGATGAATAGATGTGTAGATGGTCAGTTAGGAAGAGATGGTTGAATGAGGAAGAGCCATTAGAGGAAGAAAGGAGGGAGAGTGAGTTGAGAAAAGTGAGGTTAACCAGAGATAATGTGTTAACCAGGTGTGAGTAGGCTTGACAGGTGAATCGAGTCATGGCTGAGACGTGGCCTTTAATTCCAAATGTTCCAAATCCAAAATTAGATGACACATTCGGTCAGTGAAATCAGCAATAGCATGGAAAACTTTGTGTGTTCGCTACCGGGACAGGTCACCAATCTCTCACACATTTATAGACTAACACATTTACACATACACCTTCAAATTAAGATCAGCAAAATGATTACAATTCATTCCTTGGAGAATATAAATATCTGTACCATTTTTAATCTCATGATTGCCATGACATTTCTGGCTAAAGAAAATCCACCCAACAGGGTGAAAGTTCAGCTCTGCTGCTGTCAATGGCAGGCCAGGCTAAAGCTACAGATAGTAAAATATCCTTAAATAATTAGAGCCCATATATCACTTCAACCTAGATTCTGACATGTTTGTTGACAAGTCTGCTAATTTATCATTTGTATATTGACACCCAGTGCTAATGTGAACAGCCTTGACATAGAGTAGAGGCCCTGTGTTGTGTTATTTGTTAACTGGCTTACAACTAATTGAACAGCTGAAACCGGCAGAACTGCTGTAGAGTTGGTCCTCATAGAGTCTGAAGTTTCAACTTGTGTTCTTCTTGCCAACATGTTCTCATCACAACTTGTCAAATACTGCTGCTTTGTCAGTGGACCTAACACATCAAGAAATAAATGCATACAATCTTTTACTAAATAAACTTACAATGTATATAAAAATTGATTGTTTTTAGGTTCTATTCCTTAAAGTTTAGGCGACAAAAGCACGTGGTTTGGTAAAAAAAAAAAAAAAAAAAAAAAAATCTTGGTTTGGCTTAAATAATTACGGCTGTTACTAGTGTGGTTTATGTGACATACATCATGTGACATACCTCACTAGTGTAGTATGCCATGCATACTTGCACACTATGCAGACTTTCTCAGCCCTATACTACAGTAGTTGCCCATGGCGTCAGAAACAGCCGCTGCCTGGTGTGTGTCATTCTGCTGCCAAGGGTGTCACTCAGGCACATTGCCAGACACTTTTCACCGGGGCACGTGCCTCGGTAAACATGCGTTGTGCCCCTGTATAAATTCCCAATCAAATTCCTAAATAAGCCTATGTTTTTCATTACTGAATATCCGTAGGGCTATACTATGACTGATGTGTCAAGGAAGAATAGCATGGGCACAATTTCTTCCTACTTCGACCACGTAGTAGGGCCAGTGCCGCATATCAAAGAGTGGAGAGGTTGCACTTGCAGGCATTGTGTGTGTCTGTGCATATTCAGTGAATGAAACGCGTTGGAAGCCTGGAGTTGGAAGGCAAGCTGCTGCAGCCTGCGGTGCAAATTCATCAGCGGACAGTAGCCCACACATGTTGTCAAATAAAGCCGAAATGTAGTATATAATACCACTGCACACTGATGGATCATCATGGACATAAGGAAATTCTTTTTGCAGAATAGAGGAGGCAGGGACAGGGAAGCAGTAAGGAGAAATGAGAATGAGGTAAGATCATCTGGTTAAAAGTTTAGTGGTTCAAACTTTTTGTCTGTTGTGTCGACACCAAAAATATGAGTCTCGCAAATCACAACCCCAAATTAAACTTTGGCTCGTTAAGGTTCACTTTATAACGTTCGGAAATACCATTTCATTGGCAGAGAGAAAGACACCTAGCATAAGCCTACTGTCTATTAAGACTGTCATGTGTTGTGTTGTGCTTGCTTGTCCACTGTGCCAGATGTTTGTGGAAATCATTTCGAGCAGGCGGTACAGTTTGCTGCTTAAAAAGTAAACTTGTATAAATTGGACTAGGTGGGCTGTGGGCTGTGGGGGGGCTAGTTTAAAAAGCTACCCAATCAGGGGAATACCTTTTCAGACCATATCAGGTAGGCCTACTCTTAATTTAAGATTTTGACTTTTTTTTTTGATAATATTCCCTCTTGTAGAAGGATTTCTTGATTGCATTTACTATGCTACAGTAAGATTGAAAAGTTCAATAGCTGGACTGAAATATTGTTATTATTTGCATATATGTTCTTTATTTTGTATGATTTGTAAGATTGTAAGACTGTGTAAATCACTTTTTTTGGTAATATTCCCTCTTGTAGAAGGCTTACTTGATTATGTTTGGTGTGCTACAGAAGGAGGAATTGAAAGGTTCAATGGCTGATCTCAAAAGTGTTTTTATTTGCTTACAGATGTAGCTCTGTTAAACCTGTTGAGGTTCATGCAAATATAAATAAATGTTCTCAAACATCCAGTACATGCTAACTTTCTGTATGTTATACGTCTTACCATAGTGCTTTTGTAAGTTTAAGTGGCATTTATATTTAGTAAGGCACTATTGTAAATCAATGTGTGTTTGTGTGTGTGTGTTTGTGTGTGTGTGGAAGCGGGGGGTGGATTCTGACTGGGGGCCTGTGCCCCTGCACAGCTGTATGCCTAGCAACGCCCCTGGTGCCACTGTGCGTCAGTGTCTGATGCCAAGACCAACGGACACAGCAGCGATATTTGACGAGTTGGGACGTGCCCAGAAAACTTCTAATGGGGGCACCCTGGAGGCTTCCTAATCAGATGCCTGAACCACCTAAAGTGGCCTCTATTGATGTGAAGGAGCAGCGGCTCTACACCGAGATCCCTCTGGATGTCTGAGCTCCTCAACCTATCTCTACGGCTGAGCCCAGCCAACTTTCATAGGAAACTTATTTCTGGCGCCTGTTTACGCAATCTCATTTTTTCGGTCACTACCCAAAGCTCATGATCACAGGTGAGGGTTAGGCGCAAATTAGCCAGTAAATTGAAAACTTTGCCTTCTGGCTCAGCTCTGTTTTCACCACACCACAGTCCAGTGCAGTACTTGCATCACTGCAGATGCTGCGCCTAACTGCCTGTCCATCTCATGCTCCATTTTACCCTTATTGGTGAACAAGACCCCAGGATACTTAAACTCCTTTGCCTGGGGCAGTAACTCTTTCCCAACCTCAGAGGGGGCAATCCACTATTTTCCATCAGAGAACCATGGCCTCAGACATGGAGGTGTTTACTCTTATCCCAATACCCATCTGCTGTCTTAGGAAGCCTGCTTAGTAGAAAACACCAGGATATATATCTTGTATCACCAGTCAGCCTGAAAATATGAATTTTTGTCCATATCGCCCAGCCCTACTTCTGACCACAACTTTTAGTATCCGCCTCCACAATAGAGGCTTTGTACATGGCCCACTTGGATTCTGTGTCCCCAGCCTCCCCCAGGATGCATGAAGAGTTCTTCTGGAGGTGGGAGGTGAAGATCTTGTAAACAGGGACCTCAACTAGATACTCCCAGTTCACCTTCACTACTCTTTTGGGTTTAGAAGGTCTGTCTGGCAGCCTCCTCTGCCATCAGATCCAACTTACGACCAGTTGGTGATCAGTTGACAGCTCTTGATCCTAGGGTGTTCTAGTACTACGTGCACTTATGAACTGCCCTATGCTCAAACATGGTGTTTGTTATGGCCAATCCATGACTCGCAAAAAAGTCCAATAACAACACACTGCTGGAGTTCAGATCAGGTAGGCTGTTCCTCCCAGTCCCCCCTTACAGGTTCCTCCATCATTGCCCATGTGAGTGTTGAACTATAGGGTCCCTAGTCAGTATCATCAAGATGGCTGGGTACTCTGAACTGCAGTTTGGTGAATAAGCACAAGAAACAGTCAGGGCTTCCCTCTCAGTGACTCACAGTCACATTAAAGCGACCCTCTCATTTCCTGGAGAGGACTCCAAAACAACGGTGCTCACCTGAAGTTAAATTCTCACCTCGGATTAATTCTTTTTTTTTTTTTAATCAATAAGCAATATTTGTAGCTTGAACTTGAAATTGAGGTGACTCCATTAATATAGCATATTTCATTACAGGTCAACTAAATTGTGCATAACATTAAAGTGCATACAACAAATGACATGGAAATATATTTAATAAAATGCAAGAAGAACCACCCACTCTTCCAAAGACACTGACATACCACAGAACCATCCCACAATCACACACACACACACACACACACACACACAAATGCAGATGATTAAATCTAAAATGTATGAGAATCACATTGGTGCTCAAGACTCCACCTCCAAATCAATTCTATAAGAAAGGTCAGACATTGTGAGCTACTGAACAGAGTTTGATGTCAACAGCCACGGTAAGAGCCGACTTGATTGAATAATCTGTGACATCAAATTTCTCCGATTACTCAATCGGAGAAATACACAATTTACACTGAAATTTTCGATTCAAAATTTGCATTGTTTAACTGATTCTGTGCCTCTGCCTTTTACCTTCTGTTGCTTTTTATTTTCTTTTGTGCAGATGGCCAGGCTGTGGCATCTCATGCTCCTGTGCTGGGCATGGACTCCTCTGTGTCTACTGTCCAGTGTAAGCTTCAGAGGTACACCGCAGGAGTGTGAAAAGGCTCCCTTTGTCCCTGGTTACAATCTGGGTGGAGAGGGCTTCGACATCGTCACAATGAAACGGAAACGTGCCTATGTCATCGACACTGAAACATGGAAGCTTGGCAATGGCACATGCAGGCTATTCAGGAACATCTACATGAACCGAGAGAGCCAGAAGGTTCCAGTTGCCGTGGTGGACTGGAGAAGCCTCCCTAAGTGCAGTTTGAAGGTCACCGGTGTACTCTATGATTCTGTTGAAGCTCTTGTCAATGATTCCACCTCAGCTGTGTCCAATGATTGGAAAATTGGCCTTGAAATCCCTGTAGACCCATCTGTCACTCTTGGTGTTGGCTTTGGAGGTTCCCACTCCAAAGAATCTATCTTTGGCATGCAAAAGTCCAAACAAGACCGCTACACCTTCTCTGGCCATTCTGTCTACTGTAACTACTACCAGTGAGTATGAGTGTCTTTTGTCATTTATCTGGTCAGTTCACTGAGATATGTTTTGTTTTACAGTGTCCTGGATAAATAACAAGAATGACAGTAATTCTGCGTAAAATAACATATACAGTCACGTGAATAAAATGGGACTGTGATAGATTTTAACTAATTAATATTCTTCCTGTTCTTCACAGCTACAGACTGGCAACAAAAGCTCCACTGAGTCATGATTTTGAATCAGCTGTGAACTCCCTTCCTTCCTATTCACATAAAAAACTGTCATTATATCGCGACCTGATTGACACTTATGGTACACATTACATCACACAAGTGTCGCTAGGAGGGCAAATAAAAGCAATCACTTCCATCAAGACCTGCGAGGCAACCATGAATGGACTGTCAGCAACAGAAGTCAATGACTGTCTGTCAGTGGAGGCCTCTGCTAGCTTTGAAAGCACTGCCAGCATTAAGGCCGAATATAAGCACTGTCAGGAAAAGAAGAAGAAGTTAGGCCTTACCCAAAATTTCCACACCATGTTTAATGAGCGTAACACAGAGGTCATAGGTGGACACATTGACGGTGCTGATATCCTCTTTGCAGACCAAACAAACCCATCAGTCTATAACAGCTGGCTTAGCTCACTGAAAACCACACCTGATGTGGTCCAATACAACCTAAAGCCACTGCACACCATACTCCCAAGTGCTCATCCTGCCAGGGCCGGACTGAAGCAAGAGGTGGAGAAGTACATCAAGAAAAATGCAGTGTTGAAAAAATGCTCAGAAACCTGTAAGATTGGGCAAAGATCCAATAAAAGGGATCCTTGTGCTTGTGTTTGCAACAGTGATCAGAATATCAAGTCAAACTGCTGTCCTGCTGGGAAAGGTCTTGCTACATTAAAGGTTTTCAGGCTCTATGCACAAGGGTTGTCTGGTGATAGCTGGACTCAGACAGATGGTTCAGTTGAGGTGAGATACGGAGATCAGGTAAAGCGCACTGCCATCATAAGTGACAACGACAATCCCATATGGAAAGAGACATTTGAATTTGGACCCATTGTCATTAACATGAGAGACAAACTTACGTTCCGTGTTTATGATGAGGATACCTACTGGAATAGTGATCTACTTGGTGAGTGTTCATTTGATCTGCATAGAGGGAAAGTGAGTGACAGCTGTATGTTTGACTATGGTACCTTCTTCTTCTCCTACATAGTAGAATGCGCACCAAGTCTTGGTGGTCACCAGTGTCAAGAATACATGCCCTCCCCCATGAGTCCCTCTTTGGCCAAGGTCTTCCACACCAGAAATGGGGTCCTTCTTGGAGACCTGGGGAAGAGGTATGCTCAGTCACTCAGTCAGTCAGGTTAAGGTCAGCTGTTGACATGAGATGTGGTTATGAAACAATAACAATTTTCTGATGATCATGCAAGTAGTTAATAGCATCTTTCACTGTTACTCTTTCTTTGTTTGACTTTGGTAAAAAGTAATCAAATGACATATGTTAATCTTAAAATGTAATCCAAAAATGTTTCTGTAAAAACTGATGTTTGATAATCTATCTTTTCTGCTGCTTCTTTATCATTTGTTAAAAACTCTGCCATTAAAGCATCGACAAAGACAACACCAGTGTCTGCCTGATTTTATGTGGTGAATGTTTCGACTGTGTAATTTAGTGGTTTACGTGTAAGGATTAGGGTTAGGAGGTTAGGGTCAAGGGGGCTAGGGTTAAGTTTAGGGTTTACTAAATGTGGCCACACATATAGACTTTCCAATCTTGTATGTTCAACTTTGTAAAAAAAATAAAAAATAAAAAAAATAAAAATAATAATAATAATAATTTAGATTAATAATAACTTTCATCTAAAGTTCCTCTGAATGAGGTGCCATTGAGTTGGATTTTAATAATTTTTTAAAGACTCCTTTTCATCTCTGGAAACATTTTTCAGCTACAGTTTAACTAAGACACTCTTCCCTGTTGTGGGCTTTGGTGTAAAGTGGAAGGATTTGTGCTGAAAGAATACAAAGATACAGGTGTTAATCGCTTATTTGATCCTTATCTATGCTCACTGTTAGCTCTTGTATTAAAAATGTAATCCTACAGCTGCTACTTTGATCACTGAACAAGTGTAATTTCATTTCTTGTTGTCCCACCAATTATAAATTGAGAAGGAATGGGCCATCAGCAGTGTACTGCAATAAAAAAATATTCTATCCAAAACATAATCATCAAATCAGTGTGACATTTCTGTATCTAAAGGAAATGCAGATGACAACCGGGAGTGTCATAAATTGTAATAGCACAGGATTAACAGAAACTCAAAATAAAGGAAGAGAAAGTAATGTGAATGAAAAAGGGAGGGTAAGGAGAGTTAGGGTGATACACAAAAAAAACAAGTCAAACAAGACAGACAGAATAAAAAGCCACCCTCCTGCAGACATTTAGCTGTGAATCACATCAAAGCATTCAAGAAACGTCCAAATCACCCATATTTAAGAAATGAAGTGTGCACTTTAGTCATCTTTATCATAATATCCCATAGCTAACTATCTGAACCGCAGACAGTAACCTGCGTGCTCCTGAGTTTGAACAAGATAACACAAGGTTTCATGTGCTAGGTTTGGAGGGTTGTGAGTGTGTGTGTGTGTGTGTGTGTGTGTGTGTGTGTGTGTGTGTGGTGATGGACAGCTGAGAATGGAAGGTCAAGGAGCACTGATATGGAAGCAGTATGACCTCTGACCTCTGGTGTGTGACATCAGGGACAGAGACAGTGATTAGTCGTTCACTGATCACTGTTTGTTGTATAGTCTGCTGACACTTTTATATGTCTGTTTGAATGTCGACTGATCATTCACACCAAACTACATTATAATTTTGACTGCTTTAAAAACTTGTTTGTTGATTTAAGAATAGTTTGATTTTGTCTTGATTGTGTGTGTGTGTGGTGTGTGTGTGTGTGTGTGTGTGTGTGTGTGTGTGTGTGTGTGTGTGTGTGTGCGTGTCTGTAGGTTAGAAGCGGAATGAGAGGGAGGCGGAGCGTCAGTCTCTGACTGACATTGGGGTTGACAGAAAAATTTCCTTCTCGGCCAAGACCTCCAGATATGATAATGAACACATTGTCACTTTATTATCCAATCAGAACACATCATTAGCTCTGTGTGTGTCTATGTCATGTTTACATTTATTAAAAGTGCTTTTTTTTTTACTTAAATCTAAGAAAAACAGTCAGTGATCATCACACATCACAGTGACATATTAAAATTAGATATACTAAATTAAGATCAACATGTAACATTTTCTTGCTCTGAGAGGTCACAACAGTTTTAATGTTCTGCTGGGAACAACAATGGTAAACAATGATTGGACGCAGAGCGGACGGTCAGTACAGAATAGATGCTCAGCACAGAATACACAGTCATTGCAGAAAAGACACTCAGTGCAGAACAGATGCTGAGTGCAAAAAATATGCATAGTGCAGAATGTGGACACTCACTGAAGAAGAGACGCTAAACTCTACTGCTGGAGTTTTTTGGAGTGTATTACACAAAGACAAAACATGCTGGCCTCAGGAAACAAAAATTTTGTCAAGTCAAGGCAGAGCTGCAGCTGCACTTGTTGCAGTCTCCCATGTTTTGTTAATGCTGTCAATGCTGTTATCTCAGTACACAGTAGCAGCATGCATCAAGTGTGCACAGTGTGTTTTCCTTGGGTTGACAGGCATAAAAAATACTGTTGAAATTACGAAGCTGTGCAGCGCTACAGGGTTAATTGTAAACATGTCATATTATATACAAAGCCAAACATAAATAAGTGTGGCATACAGAGCAATCAGTGGGTTGATATACCTACATAAATATTATTCATATGTTTCATTTGCATTTCATGTTGTACAGCTCATGTTCAGAGTGTGGTGTTATTGTCTGGGTGTTTTCTGATAAGGTAAGAGGCTGGTTTATTGGTTGAAAAATGTAGTGTTATCTATTAGTATGCATTGTCTAACGCTGGCCAGCAGAGGGCGCGTTCGCTACACTGTGTGTGCAGGGACAATGGAAGGATCGCGGGAATACGTTCAGGAAACGAGAACACACACTTGAGTGTAAAGTACTGTGAGTGTGGTGAACTGTGATGATTAATATACTGTATTTTTGCTCTTGGCAGGTAAGCAGGGAGAGTTAGAATTGGTTAAGTAATGAATGAATATGTTATGTGATAGTTTACAATCTCGGTTGGACTCAATGTGGTTCCAAAGAAAAAGAATGTTTAAGAACGCTATTTGTTCAGCGAACGTAACGTACTGAAAATGGCGGCTAGCTAGTAGTTAGCACTGGGTGCCTGGTTACCTCGTTGCCTTGAGTGAGCGTGAGGCTGGAGAGTAGAACTATGAGCCGGTCTTAAGAGTTCATGCTGTTTGCGTACAGTTCATAGGTGAATAAATTAATAACTTATGTGATGTTAAAATAGATACATGATTGATTTGGTTAATGTGACAGTGTTAAGTAGACATGATTGGCTGACTGTGTATTTACGAGACAAGTTGATATTGAAGGTACATGATGAAACTGGTCTGGAATAGAGATGAAACATACATGATTTATTGTTTTGATGTTGGTGTAGATGTTCATAATTTTCCTGTGTTAGAATATTGAATACGTTCAGGAAACGAGAACACACACTTGAGTGTAAAGTACTGTGAGTGTGGCGAACTGTGATGATTAATATACTGTATTTTTGCTCTTGGCAGAACAAAATAAAAGACTTCAAATTAAATGTGTAGTGGAGGGCAGCTTCACTCTGCATCATGCTACATATTTTGGTAGCAGAGGATGGTTCATTCAGCCCACGGCCCAGCCCCATAGAAGAATAGAAAGACAGAGGAGGACCATGGAGGAAGCTAGGGATGAAGTAAGCAGGATACTGCTGACGCTGGAGGAGACGGAGCTCTCTTCCCTGTGTGAGCATCTAAAGTGTAACGCACCTGTTGAGGGGTTTGCCAGCAAAACAAGACGCGCCCTCATCAGGTTGGTGGAGACGACGTTAGATGAAATCGAAGTGGATGAAGAGTCCACAGAATCATATCAACAGTATCTGCAGCGTGTACTGTCCTACCTGGCCTCCCTGAAGCCTGTGCCGGCTCAGGCTGAGATTGTAGTTCAGGGAACAAGTGAGTTAGAGAACTTGAAAATGCAGTACCAGAAGTTACAACAGCAGATGGAAGAGGAAATCGGGGCGTTGGAGGAAAAGATTAAGCAGAAAACACAAGCAGCAGGGGGAGACGCCGCGCCTGCCATCATGACCGCAAAGGAAGAGGACACAAGGACTGCCACCACGGCACCAACCGGACTGCCCGAGGTAACATTGAGGCGGGAGTTCCGGATAATTGGACAGATTGGTGAAGCCGGTCAAAAGGACAAATTGTCCTACACAAGCCTCATCAACCAGATCGAGTCTGGACAGCGGAAAGGACATGGAGAAGCAGAGATCATTGAAGCAGTCACACGTGCGGTGAGCCCAGGTCTTCATCTGCGGGAGATGCTGGAAATAAAGCGAGAACTGACGCTGCACACCCTCAAGACAATACTCAAGGGTCACTACAAAGTGGACTCCTCCTCCGACCTACTGCATCGCCTGATGAACATGACACAAGATCCAAAAGAGTCAGCCCAGAATTTCTTGTTCAGAGCAATAGAACTGAAAGAGAAGTTAATGAGAAAATTCAGTGATGATGATGCAGGTGAGGAAGGTGAGCAGTTTAGTCCAGAGCTAATCCAGAGAAAATTCCTCCGCTCCATAGAGACTGGTCTTTACAGTGATGCAGTTAAGTTCCAGCTCAAGCCGTATCTCAGTAACCGTACTGTCACAGATGAAGTGTTAATTGAGCGAATCAGTGAGGCTGCAAACATAGAACAGGAAAGACCACAAAAGCTGAGAAAGACAGTCATAAACAAGCCCCCAAAAGTCAGTGAAGTGCAGGCTGAGGTGTACCCACCTGATGCCTCAGTGGCAGCAGTTGACACTGTTACTAACCGTGAAGCAGGGGGGAAGAGTAAGAAAAGTCAGGGACCTAAGGCAGAGACAGATCCAATAGAAGCGCTCAAGGCTGAGGTTCTAGAAATGAAAAAGTTGATGTTACAGACAGTGGAGGCCACAAAAGTCAGACCGACAGAGAAAACGTTCACACCCAGTCGTAGTCGGCCCAGGGGTTGTAGGACGTGTCAGGAAGCTCAGATAGGTGACTCCTGCAGACATTGCTTCAAGTGTGGGCAAGAGGGGCATCTCTCCAGAGGATGTCGACGGACCAGAGAGCAGCAGGGAAACGAGACTGGGCTGCCGAGCCGGGACCCTCGGTAGCCCGTGAATCATCCAGTCTCAACATGCAGCAACCTGCCCCCCCTCCCACACCATCTCAAATCTCATCAGTCAACTACCTCCCACCACGACGCAAGGAAAGACTCATCAAGTTGATTGCAGAGAGACACACTGTCCATTGCACATTGGATACAGTTCCAGTAGTAGCATTATGGGACTCAGGCGACCATCATTAATGAAGAATGGAGAAAGCTGCACTTACCACACAGCACAGTGCGACCTCTCAGTGAACTGTTAGGCCCAGACATTTTAAAGGGAGTGGCAGCCAACCAGACCGAAATCCCCTTCATGGGCTGGGTAGAGGTAGAGTTTAGGCTAGGGAAAGACTCCGCCATGACAAAGCCACTCCTGGTACCTATTTTAGTGTCAAGCAACCCACATGTAGCAGCAGAACCCATAATTGGCTACAACGTGATAGAGAAAATAACAGGAGAGGGTAGTCAGACAACAAGGACAGAGACCATCCACACTGTGTGTCAAGCTTTTCAAATAACAGTCAAGACAGCACAAGCAGTGCTTCAGCTTATCCATGCCCCTGTTAGTGAGGAAGATGTAGGAATTGTACACACAGGAAAAAGAACACTCACTCTAGCCGCTGAACAGGTCACCACAGTGTATGTTAACGTCAACACTGGGGTTCAGTATCATGGCCAAGACCTGCTTCTAGTCCCAAGTGAAGAGCCAACATTGCCAGAGGGTGTAGTGATAGAGGAGGGTCTAGTTAGTGTCCCCAGAAAAAGGTCAGGTTATGTGCCAGTCCCCATCGCCAACACAAACAAACACAGTGTAACCCTGGCCCAGCGCACCGTTCTTGGTCACCTGCAAACAGTCAAGACTGCTTATGTGGCCAGCGTTGAGCAGATGAACAGAGGAGAGGGAGTAAAGCCACCAACTAACACAGCATCAGTCCCAGGTGGTGGCAACTCTAAAACACAGAAACCAGCCTGGTGGGACCCTCCGGTCGAACTTAGTCACTTAAACGAGGAGCAAAGGAGGATCACAAAACAGTTGCTGAGAGAGGAGTGTCACACGTTCGCATATGACAATGAGGACATCGGCTCAATCCCCTCACTGAAACTCCACATCACGCTGCACGACACCACCCCAGTAAGAAAAACGTACATGGCAGTCCCAAAGCCACTGCACCAGGAGGTGAAGGAATATATCCAGGACCTGTTGAATCGGGGCTGGATTACTCCTTCACGCTCTCCGTACGCCTCACCAGTCGTGTGCATGCGAGAGAAAGATGGGACTCTAAGACTGTGTTGTGACTACAGAGAGCTGAACAAAAGGTCAGTCCCAGATCGCCACCCCATACCCAGAATCCAAGACATGCTTGACGCCCTCACTGGCAGCTCCTGGTTCTCCGTACTGGACCAGGGGAAGGCCTATCACCAGGGGTTCCTGGACGAGGAAAGCCAGCCCCTGACAGCTTTCATAACCCCCTGGGGCCTGTACCAGTGGGTCCGAATCCCATTTGGGTTGAGTGCAGCGCCCGCGGAATTCCAGAGGAACATGGAAGACTGCCTGCGTGGCTTGAGAGATGTCATGTGTCAACCGTATCTGGACGACAATCTGGTCCATAGCCCAAGCTTTGAGGACCACATCGAGCACCTGAGGACTGTGTTACAAAGATATCAGGAGCACGGGGTTAAACTCAGCCCCCGCAAATGTGAGGTGTTGAAGAGGAAGGTGAGATTTCTGGGACGGTTGGTGTCTGGAGAAGGCTACACTATGGACCCATCTGAAGTGGCACCAGTCCAAGCCTTAAAGGAGAAAGCGCCTACAACAGTGGGAGAGCTGAGAAGAGTGATGGGATTCCTCTCATACTACCGAACATACATCCCAAATTTCTCCAGAATCGCCCAGCCTCTCTACCAGCTGCTCTCATCACCACCTGATCAAGTGAACAGAGAGAAGATCAGGGGCACCACCAGGAAGAAAGGTAACCTCTCACCTAACACTCCTATACAGTGGACAGAGAGCCACCAAAAGACATTGAACTCTCTCATAGACAAGCTGATAGAGCCTCCCATTCTGGGGTACCCAGAGATGACCCAACCATTTGTCCTCCACACAGACGCATCTCAGGAGGGATTGGGAGCAGTACTTTATCAGAGACAGAACAGCAAGATGGTAGTCATAGGCTATGGCTTCAGAACTCTAACGCCACCTGAAAAGAACTATCACATGCACTCAGGGAAATTAGAGTTTTTAGCACTAAAATGGGCAATATGTGAACGCTTTCGAGATTATCTGTATCATGCCCCACATTTTGTAGTTTATACAGATAACAATCCTTTGACCTATATTCTCTCAACAGCTAAGCTTAATGCTACAGGTCATAGGTGGGTGGGTGAACTGTCTGAGTTTGATTTTTCCATTAAGTATAGACCGGGAAAGAGTAACGCAGATGCAGATGGCCTATCCCGCATGCTATTAGACATAAATGTGTTCATGACATAGTGTACAGAGGAGGTGGGTCGGGAGGTGTTCAGTGCAGCAGTGCAGGGGGTCAGTGTGCAGGGAGACACCCCCCCGGTCTGGGTAGCAACAGTCCCCATAGAGACACTAGACTTAATGAGAGATGCGAGTGCACACCCTCGAACCAAGTCCCTGACACCAGAACACATACGAGACAGTCAGGAAAGAGACCCTGTCATAGGCCAAGTCCTACATTACAAGAGAGACAATCAGCATCCGTCCCGGAGAGCTCTTAAAGCGGAACCAGCGGACGTCAGAGTGTTAATGAGACAGTGGACAAAGTTGTATGTGAATGAGGATGGGATTCTCTACAGGAAAGCAGGAGATAAACAACAGCTCGTCCTCCCAAAAGAGCATCGTCAAACAGTGTTCCACGAGCTTCATAGAGAAATGGGACATCTCGGGGTTGAGAGGACTTTGAACCTGATCCAAGATCGATTCTATTGGGCCCGTATGTACTCTGACATAGAACACTTTGTCACCCAAGAGTGTGAGTGTCTCAAGGCAAAGCGACCTCACAAAGCAACCAGAGCTCCCATGACAACCATTGTCACAACACGCCCGGGTGAGCTAGTATGCATTGACTTTTTACACCTAGAGACGTGCAAACATGGGTTCGAGTACATTCTGATTGTAATCGATCATTTCACTGGTTTTGCCCAAGCCTACGCCACGAAAAACAAGTCTGCCAAAACTGTTGTTGACAAACTATTCAGTGATTTTGCACTGCGCATCGGGTTTCCAGAGAGGATTCACCACGACATGGGAAGAGAGTTTGACAACCAGCTGATGGACCAACTACAGAAGAGCTGTGACATGCGGGGGTCCCACACAACATGTTACCACCCCCAAGGCAACGGAAAATGTGAGCGGTTCAATAGAACAATCTTATCAATGCTCCGCACCCTCACAAGTGAACAGAAGGCTGACTGGAAGAGCTCATTGACAAAAATGGTGCACGCGTACAACTGCACTCGCAGTGGGGTCACGGGGTTCTCTCCCTATTACTTGCTCTACGGAAGGTCACCTCGCTTGCCAGTAGACCTGCTTTTCAACCTACAGCCCAGAGAGGCAAAAGAGACTTATACTGAATATGTACAGAACTGGCAAAACCGAATGCGACAAGCCTATGAGATTGCATCCAAAACAGCGGCCCGAGAAGCTCTACGAGGCAAGAAAGATTATGACAAAAGAGTACATGGAGCCGACCTGCAACCTGGTGGACGGGTGCTCGTGCGTAACCTGTCACAGAGGGGCGGCCCTGGTAAACTGCGGTCCTACTGGGAAAGTAAAGTGCATATGGTGGTGAAGAGAAGGAGCAGTGACAGTCCGGTGTATGAAGTAGCACCAGAGGGAGGAGGAAAAAGTCGTGTGTTGCACAGGAACCTCTTACTCCCATGTGACAGTCTGCCTTTGGGAAAACCGGAATCAGCCCCTGCAAAACGAGAGAGGAAAATGCAGGCTCGGACAGGAAAAAGACAACACCAAATCAACGAACCAGTAGAAGACTCAGACAGTGAGAGCAGTGATGAAGTTGAGCTGGTGTGCCGTTTCCCATACGACCAAGAACTAAATCACAGAGCTGCAGACTTGAATCCAGAGGCAGAGCCATTTGCACCAGCTCTGACGATGCAAGACGGGGCACCAGATCTGGAAGATGCAACAGCTGTTCAAGAGGATGCAGAGAGTGACAACAGAGACATCACAGCTGATGAAGATGGTGAGAACGACACTGCAGAGCCTGGGGAAAGTCTACAAGAGTCATCAGGGGAAGATGATCCTGACCCTCCGCCAGCGACCAGCTACCCGCAGCGACACAGGCACCGTCCCCGAATGCTGACCTACAATGCCTTGGGTGAGCCGACGTGGGTGGAAGTTGGTGCAGAGAACCTGCACGTCGTGAGTATGTCCCCAGCCTGCAACCCACCAGTCATGTGGCGACCGTGGGCATCACCGGACATTGAGGTAATGGGTTGAACTCACATTACACAAACATTACTCTAGTTCGGAGAAAATGGACTCTGAGCAGTAGAGTGGTGGAATTGTATGGACTGTGGATATGAAGAAGAGACAATTCCGGGGGAACATATTGAACTGGTACTGTACAAACGAAGAGACTGGTAACAGACTAAAAGAACTGAGGCCGATGTGAGTTCTGTTACATTGGAGAGTTGATCTGATTGGGATCCAGAGTACAGTAACTGATGTTTAGTGGTCAAGGTTTAGATGAGCCAGATACTTTGATAAATGGGTACTAATTGAACTGAATGTCAAGTGCCATTTTAAAATAAGTAATACCATGTTTTCAGTGAGAAAAGTTAATGTGCTGTGAAAAGGTGCACTTTGGGTATCTGAAATGTCTGGAGACATTTATTATTGGGGGGGAGAGTGTGGCATACAGAGCAATCAGTGGGTTGATATACCTACATAAATATTATTCATATGTTTCATTTGCAATTCATGTTGTACAGCTCATGTTCAGAGTGTGGTGTTATTGTCTGGGTGTTTTCTGATAAGGTAAGAGGCTGGTTTATTGGTTGAAAAATGTAGTGTTATCTATTAGTATGCATTGTCTAACTCTGACCAGCAGAGGGCGCGTGCGCTACACTGTGTGTGCAGGGACAAGGGAAGGATCGCGGGAATACGTTCAGGAAACGAGAACACACACTTGAGTGTAAAGTACTGTGAGTGTGGTGAACTGTGATGATTAATATACTGTATTTTTGCTCTTGGCAGGTAAGCAGGGAGAGTTAGAATTGGTTAAGTAATGAATGAATATGTTATGTGATAGTTTACAATCTCGGTTGGACTCAATGTGGTTCCAAAGAAAAAGAATGTTTAAGAACGCTATTTGTTCAGCGAACGTAACGTACTGAAAATGGCGGCTAGCTAGTAGTTAGCACTGGGTGCCTGGTTACCTCGTTGCCTTGAGTGAGCGTGAGGCTGGAGAGTAGAACTATGAGCCGGTCTTAAGAGTTCATGCTGTTTGCGTACAGTTCATAGGTGAATAAATTAATAACTTATGTGATGTTAAAATAGATACATGATTGATTTGGTTAATGTGACAGTGTTAAGTAGACATGATTGGCTGACTGTGTATTTACGAGACAAGTTGATATTGAAGGTACATGATGAAACTGGTCTGGAATAGAGATGAAACATACATGATTTATTGTTTTGATGTTGGTGTAGATGTTCATAATTTTCCTGTGTTAGAATATTGAATACGTTCAGGAAACGAGAACACACACTTGAGTGTAAAGTACTGTGAGTGTGGCGAACTGTGATGATTAATATACTGTATTTTTGCTCTTGGCAGAACAAAATAAAAGACTTCAAATTAAATGTGTAGTGGAGGGCAGCTTCACTCTGCATCATGCTACATATTTTGGTAGCAGAGGATGGTTCATTCAGCCCACGGCCCAGCCCCATAGAAGAATAGAAAGACAGAGGAGGACCATGGAGGAAGCTAGGGATGAAGTAAGCAGGATACTGCTGACGCTGGAGGAGACGGAGCTCTCTTCCCTGTGTGAGCATCTAAAGTGTAACGCACCTGTTGAGGGGTTTGCCAGCAAAACAAGACGCGCCCTCATCAGGTTGGTGGAGACGACGTTAGATGAAATCGAAGTGGATGAAGAGTCCACAGAATCATATCAACAGTATCTGCAGCGTGTACTGTCCTACCTGGCCTCCCTGAAGCCTGTGCCGGCTCAGGCTGAGATTGTAGTTCAGGGAACAACAATGTATTGTTGTTTATCATTGTTTATCAACAATGTACGTTCTTTATCAACGTATTCAATATTCTAACTGTTAGAATATTGAATACGTTCAGGAAACAAGAACACACACTTGAGTGTAAAGTACTGTGAGTGTGGCGAACTGTGATGATTAATATACTGTATTTTTGCTCTTGGCAGAACAAAATAAAAGACTTCAAATTAAATGTGTAGTGGAGGGCAGCTTCACTCTGCATCACGCTACATATGCAGACACGTGTATGGGCTGAAATATGTGCCTCCAGAAACTGAATTTGAATCATTTATATTTGAATTTGTAAACTTGAATAATTGCATTGAAAAACTGAATTTGAATCACATAATTTGAAATTGTATTGTTTAATTTGAATCATTGCATTGAAAAACTGAATCTGAATAGTATAATTTGAAATTGAATTTATTAGTTTGGAACTGAAGTCCAATCAAATTTGATCCTCACTGAAAATTCAACTCTCTATATATCTTCACATTCAGTTCTCACAATTCAATTTCAAATTTACTGTGACAGACATCCGGGTACCTGAAGGATGAAGGAAGAGCAATCGAGCGCAGATACACAGGACTCCTCTTCGGCCAATCAGCACCTACGTTTTTGAGCACGTAGGAAGAAGCGCTCGCTCGCCTTGCCCAAGCGGCAACCTCCGGGGGTGACGACTGATGGTTTTGGTCTCTATAGCTCATGCCGCATTCGTTTGGCAATCAAGGCCGGTCATTCCTTGTCGGATTTATATGACCTTATGACACGTCTGATCTGAAAGCATTTCATTTCAACAGTCCAGAAAACATGGCGGCGCGCCTTAAGTTTGTTTTTGTTTGCATGGCTGCTGAGTAAGGGAGACTTTGCTGGTTCAAACGACTTTAGGCTACAACGGGCTTGCACAGACTTTTTTTCCAACGCAAATCAACAGTGGAAATACAAATGCCATTGCAAAGTACTTGTATGATTTTTACAACACAAATGCTTAATTAAACAGCATATTCGAGGACAAATTGAGGACAAATAACTTTGTTTACCATTTACAATGTGCGCAGCCATCTTCGTCGTGACGTCAATTCTACCGACTCGGTCTACCTGGACCTTGCCTGAGTTTGGCCCTGTCCAAATACCCGCACTTGCGCCCTTGTGATGGAGACATCACAAGTGGCCGTGACCTCAACACCGGTGATGCACTGAAAGAAATTAACATGTTGTAACAAGTATAACACTGCCTTTCTTTCACAATTTCTACATTTCTTTATCATGTTCTAGATGATAATCTCACAATGCACTGTTCATAACAGTAACGTACATTTCAGTCCCCTTCGGACTTTTATCAATGTCAAAATCATAAATATGCGCGCTGTTTGCAACAGCGGTGTGGGCACAAGCATATAATCTTTAATGTCAGTCGTTATGCACACTGCAAATCCAACTACTAACTCGAATTTCTTGTTTGGTATCAACAAAACATTCATGGTGAGAAAGAACACTACCGTTAAATGGATATCATCACATGTGACATCACATGTGACTTGTAGACTAGCTCCGCCTGCTCTGCGTTGCTAAAATGATAGCTGAAACAATGCTAACGTGCTAGTCGCCTGTAATTGTAAACATGATTTGTTTATGCTCGCTGATGAAACGAAACGTTCCTACAAAGTAGCTATAACATTAACAACAGCTGAAAAAGGTCGTTAAAATATATGGTAAAATGCCAAATTACTGTATTTGTCCCAGCCGCATCCATGGTCAAGCCAGTATGGGCAAAGAGCATGGATACCAAGAGGCGAAGCTCAATAGAACGCCCCATAGCAACAGACTCGCCCATGTTTTCGTCCTACCGCCGCCATTTTGGATTGTCAGCAGACCGCAACAGACCCGCTTGCATACAAAAACACACAGACAAACTGAAGTATATCGCTATTAATTATGCTTACAATGCTACTCACCTCATGATAGCTTGGTCACAGCTGCTTTTTCACATTTTTGTAAAGCAAAATATAGACGGCCTAGATGGCATCTCTACATATTACATCCACTTATGAGAAGATTAACTTAATTACTCCTTCAAAATCACCCCATAAGCCAATCTACCAAAAAATAAAAATAAAAAAAAAAATCAGTATTTTAACTAGAAACACATTAATGGCGACGTCACATAGTCAGGAATATAGATTTATTTACAGTTTGTACAGTACGGGGACAGTAATAATAATAATAATAATAATAATAATAGGCTATTTTAATATGATATATTTTAATGCTAAAGCAGTAATCAGTTCTGATATAAATGGTCCAAGAGGCCATATATGTATATAAGTATATATATATGTATATATATATATATATATACACATATGTGTATGTATATACATATACATATTAAATTGATATTAAAACACTTTAAAACTTACACCTCAGGAGTTCTTACCTGTCGGGATCCTTCGGGAAACGGTGGAAGGCCAGGTGCGGGGTGTTCCACTGATAGTTGTTGCAGATAATTGCACTACACTGTTTTCTTTTACTTTTTTCTCCTCTCTCCTTGACATCTTGCATGTTGTCTGGGCGCAACAGTCCAAGCTCAACAGTCCAAAATGGCGGCAGCGCCCCTAGTGGCTGTTGGCAAAAATTCAATGGAGCTTCGCCTCTTGGTATCCATGCTCTTTCGTATGGGTCAAGGCGAGCAAGCGCTTCTTCCTACGTGCTCAAAAACGTAGGTGCTGATTGGCCGAAGAGCAGTCCTGTGTATCTGCGCTCGATTGCTCTTCCTTCATCCTTCAAGTACCCGGATGTCTGTCACAGTAAATTTGAAATTGAATTGTGAGAACTGAATGTGAAGATACATAGAGTTGAATTTTCAGTGAGGATCAAATTTGATTGGACTTCAGTTCCAAACTAATAAATTCAATTTCAAATTATACTATTCAGATTCAGTTTTTCAATGCAATGATTCAAATTAAACAATACAATTTCAAATTATGTGATTCAAATTCAGTTTTTCAATGCAATTATTCAAGTTTAGAAATTCAAATTCAAATATAAACGATTCAAATTCAGTTTCTGGAGGCACATATTTCAGCCCATACACGTGCACTTAAAAAGTAGAAACAACCCAAGTCATGAAATGCAATTAAAGTATGGTTGTGTTAGGCAATGTTGGGTTAGTTATATTCATAGCTGGTGGATTGTTTTTTGTTTTTTCCCCTTGCAACTCCACCTCCCTCCAAAGGCCTACTCCCCCTCCTCTATTACGTCCTGATGGGATGTTTTCATCAGATTTTATTGCAAAAAATAAGCTCTGTGGCAAACAAAAGTTTATGTTACTTACACATTTTGTTCAGCAAGATAATCTCCACAAATGAACACCACTTTTATGATACTGAAGCATAAATGCAGTCGCGAGAAGTAAATAGCTAGCGTTAGGCTATAAACAAAAAATACTATGAGCGCATGACTAACGTCACCACCACAACAAGGCTGTAAAACCGTGTTTGGTGTGATGATGTTCCAACACGTTATTATCACAAGTTGTCACATATTGTTGCTTTGTCAGTGGACTGTCACGGCTATATATTTTAGACTAGGTATCCTCCTGCATCAACTGTTGATGTTCAGGGATGCCACCACCAATTCTAGGACATAAACAAAAGCACATGGTTAGGTTTAGAAAAAACATCATGGTTTGGCTCTACATTCAATCAATCAATCAATCAATCAATCAAATTTATAAAGCCCAATATCACAAATCACAATTTGCCTCACAGGGCTTTACAGCATACGACATCCCTCTGTCCTTTGGACCCTCACAGAGGATAAGGAAAAACTCCCCAAAAAAACCTTTAACGGGGGAAAGAAAATGGTAGAAACCTCAGGAAGAGCAACTGAGGAGGGATCCCTCTTCCAGGACAGACAGACATGCAATAGATGTCGTACAGAACAGATCAACATGATAAATTAACAGTAATCCATATGACACAATGAGACGGAAAGAGAGACAGAGAAAGAGAGAGATGCAGGACAGACAGTAATGACAGTAGCTTACAACAGCAATAATGAAAGTAATAATATAATTAATATTACAGACTATTGTGGTACAATATGTTGAAAGTATATTTTAATATCTGATAGTATACATATGTGACAATAATCATATGTGTATAATGACAGTAGAAGTATGACTAATGATAACAGCAGCAGCAGGAGGCATCTGGCAGGACCACGGCGGCAGCACAACCACACACGTCACACTATCCAGGCGCCGCTGCGATATAAGTTAACCTGCGAGACAGTGAAGCACAAAGGCTCCGGAGAAGAAGCCAGTAGCAAGATGCAGTAACAGGACATGAGAGAGAGAGAGAGAGAGAGAGAGAAGGAGAGAAGATGCCCGGTGTATCATAGGAGGTCCCCCAGCAGACTAGGCCTAAGTCAGCCTAACTTGGGGCTGGTACAAGGCAAGCCTGAGCCAGCCCTAACTATAAGCTTTATCAAAGAGGAAAGTCTTAAGTCTAGTCTTAAATGTGGAGACGGTGTCTGCCTCCCGGACCGCAACAGGAAGATGATTCCACAGGAGAGGAGCGTGATACAGTCAGGTCCATAATTATTTGGACAATGATACAGTTGTCATCATTTTGGCTCTGTACACCACCACAGTGGGTTTTAAATGAAACAATGAATACCTGCTTAAAGTGCAGACTCTCAGCTTTCATTTAAGGCTTTTTTCAAAAATGTAGTATGAACCGTGTAGGAATGACAACCATTTCTTCACACAGTCCCCCAACTTTAAGGGCTCATAAGTATTTGGACAAACTAACATAATCATCAATTAAACAGTCAGTTTTAATACTTGGTTGCAAATCCTTTACAGTCAATGACTGCCTCAAATGTTGGACACATAGACATCACCAGATGCTGGGTTTCTTCCCTGGTGATGCTCTGCCAACCCTTTACTGCAGCCGTCTGCACTTCCTGCTTGTGTTTTGGATGTTTTGCCCTCAGTTTTGGCTTCAGCAAGAGAAATGCATGCTCAATTGGATTCAGGTCAGATGATATGACTTGGCCATTGCAGAACATTCCACTTCTTTGCCTTAAAAATGTCTTTGGTTGCTTTTGCAGTATGCTTCAGGTCATTGTCCAACTGCACTGTGAAGCATCGTCCAATGAGTTTTGAAGCATTTAGTTGAATCTGAGCAGATAATGGTGCCCCAAACACTTCAGCTTTCATCCTGATGCTCTTGTAAGCAAGACAAGACTTCACTAGAATAAATACAGAGGGTTTATCACAAGATGCAAACCATTGGTTAGTCTTAAAAATGGAAGGCCAGATTAGAGTTTGTCAAAAACCATCTAAAAAGCCTGTACAGTTGTGGAACAGCATACTATGGACAGATAAAACAAAGATCAACTACCAGAATGATGGGAAGACAAGAGAAGGAAGAAGGGAAGGAACTGCTCATGATCCAAAGCACACCACCTCATCAGTGAAGCATGGTGGAGGTACTGTTATGTCATGGCCATGTATGGCTGCCAGTGGAACTGGTTCTCTTGTATTTATTGATGATGTGACTGCTGACAAGAGCAGCAGGATGAAAGCTGAAGTGTTTGGGGCACCATTATCTGCTCAGATTCAACCAAATGTTTCAAAACTCATTGAACGATGCTTCACAGTGCAGTTGGACAATGGCCTGAAGCATACAGCAAAAGCAACCAAAGACATTTTTAAGGCAAAGAAGTGGAATGTTCTGCAATGGCCAAGTCATATCATCTGACCTGAATCCAATTGAGCATGCATTTCTCTTGCTGAAGCCAAAACTGAGGGCAAAACACCCAAAACACAAGCAGGAAGTGCAGACGGCTGCAGTAAAGGGCTGGCAGAGCATCACCAGGGAAGAAACCCAGCATCTGATGATGCCTATGTGTCCAACACTTGAGGCAGTCATTGACTGTAAAGGATTTGCAACCAAGTATTAAAACTGACTGTTTAATTGATGATTATGTTAGTTTGTCCAAATACTTATGAGCCCTTAAAGTTGGGGGACTGTGTGAAGAAATGGTTGTCATTCCTACACGGTTCATACTACATTTTTGAAAAAAAGCCTTAAATGAAAGCTGAGAGTCTGCACTTTAAGCAGGTATTCATTGTTTCATTTAAAACCCATTGTGGTGGTGTACAGAGCCAAAATGATGACAACTGTATCATTGTCCAAATAATTATGGACCTGACTGTAGCTGAAGGCTCTGGCTCCTTTAGGGACCATGAGTAACCCTGCATTCTCAGAGCGCAGTGTCCTGGTGGGATAATATGGCACTATGAGCTCTCTAAGATATGATGGAGCCTGACCATTTAGAGCTTTTTAAGTTAACATTAGGATTTTAAATACATACAGGAAGTGAACACTGGGCTCCCAGGTGAAAGTCCAGTGTTTAGTATAGAGGTTTTTCTTTTTTTCAGACAAAGAGGTTAGGAGATGTTGCTTTACCTTGACATGTTTCGACTGTTTACTTCAGTCTTCTTCAGAAGCGTCATCTGACGTGTCGTGACGTGTCTTTATCAGCTGGTGTTTCCCTGAAGGCATGACTGGCTTGGCAATCTGACAGATCTGCCAGGCCGGTCACGCCCCCCGCCGCACGATGGTCTCTGGTGGAGAGCGTCCCAGGTGTGCGACAGCATTAAAGCCCTATCATCCTGGTTGATGGTGTCCTGGCCTGCTTCCTGATCTCTATGGCCTCCTTGATCCTTGACCTTGATTGCCAGATCGACAGAAAGTCGTCAAATTAAATACCCATTGTGCCTAAGCCAGTCATGTGACATGCCACACCTGTTGCCCATATTTATAATAAAATTAAAAATTAAAAAAAAAAATTATATATATATATATATATATATATATATACAGTGTATATATATATATATATACATACATATATATAACTTAACAGTATATATGTATGATACATATATATATCATACATATGTCTGAAAAACACATCTTGATACATCACAGTTGCTGCTCACCAGCAGCAGCAGAATGCATTACAGAATGCTTTCTTTATTAAAACCCTTCTAAATGGGAGCTGCTTAGGGTGCAGATTTGTTATTTGTTTTCACCTTTGCCAAATGTTAGCATGCAGCTCACCACTGTTCTTAAGTACAAACTTGTAGAGTTATTAGCATGGCCGTAGGCTCTGAGTCCGGTTGACCTAGGATACCCTGTGCTTGAGACATAAGTGCACTGCAGCATAGGAAAACAGAGAAAATGGACAAACTATCTGAGCTTATGGAGGTTTACTGAGCTGGAGCTTAAAAGTGAGTTCCTCATAATTAAAGCAGTCACGATATGCTGTCCTCTATCATAAATGATGATAAACAACAATTTAATGAGGTCAGGTTAAAAAAAAAGGTTTTTGGAAGTGACTGCAAATGAGCAAACGATGCAATAAGATTAAGAGTCCACACCAACAACACTCGCCTCACCCTCACAAGTTCACCAACACCCTGTTTGTGATCACAGGCTGCTGTTTGATGGTGATGAGATAGAAATGTGATACTGTGGCTCTACAAACTTGTTGCTCAGTGACCTTCTGCTGATAGGAATACGGGAAATTGGTTATTTTTCTACACTTACATTGGGCTGACCCAATGAAATGTCTCAGCCCTTCCTCCTCTGTCGCCCCCTCCCCGCTCATTTTCTGAGTTCTCCTGAGTGCGAGTAGCTGGCTGTTGGCCTTGTGCACAGTGGTGGAGTGCATAGCCTTCTAGCGTACACTGATGGATAAATCACCAAAGCGCAAGGGAGGTGCGGAGAAGCTACGGGAGAAAAGGCGTAAGAATATCCAGGCAGATGCAGCCATGTGTTAGTGGAACTATCCCTTTATGATGCTGCCACCATGTTCCAGACCCAGAACATGATACACTCTAAGCAAATTCAGGGTCTTGAAATAAACCTTTTTTGTATCTTTCCCCTGATTATTTTCAATAATCTTGCTGCAGGTTTGTTTGGAATGCTCAACCAACCTTTTGGCCCAACCAACCAGCTCAAACCATTGACCTCCTCATTGCTATTTAACTTCAACAACAAAATGCTGACTGAATTTCTTTAAAACTTCAATCATCAGTATTTGTGGTGGAGGTTTTGTTAAGTAGTCAGGATGTAAAAGAAGTAGCCTTGTCTTGAGCTTGACAGTCATGCTCATTTTCAGATGATCCCCATGATTTTATAATTCTTAATAACCAATCTATACACTGAACAGATTTTCAAGTCACAGTAAATATTTTCTAATATAGTAACTTATATCAGATTTGGGTAACACTTTATATTAAGGTACTGTAATAAGCGTTATTTAATGCTTAATAAGCACCAATTAACCAGTTAATGAGCACTTATAAGAAAGAATAAGATGTTTATTACCATTAATAAGACTATATAAGTGTTAATTTAAAATCCTACTGTTAACTTATGAAGCTCTAACTGGTCAAGCTCCATCATATCTTAGTGAGCTCATAGTGCCATATTATCCCACCAGAACACTGCGCTCTGAGAACGCAGGGTTACTCGTGGTCCCTAAAGTCTCCAAAAGTAGATCAGGAGCTAGAGCCTTCAGCTATCAGGCTCCTCTCCTGTGGAATCATCTTCCTGTTACGGTCCGGGAGGCAGACACCGTCTCCACATTTAAGACTAGACTTAAGACTTTCCTCTTTGATAAAGCTTATAGTTAGGGCTGGCTCAGGCTTGCCCTGTACCAGCCCCTAGTTAGGCTGACTTAGGCCTAGTCTGCCGGAGGACCCCCCCCATAATACACCGGGCACCTTCTCTCCTTCTCTCCTTCTCTCTCTCTCTCTCTCTCGTATTCTATTACTGCATCTTGCTAACTCGGCCATTCTGGATGTCACTAACTCGGCTTCTTCTGCGGAGCCTTTGTGCTCCACTGTCTCTCAGATTAACTCATATCGCAGCGGTGCCTGGACAGCGTGACGTGTGTGGTTGTGCTGCTGCCGTGGTCCTGCCAGATGCCTCCTGCTGCTGCTGCCATCATTAGTCATTAGTCATACTTCTACTGTTATTATACACATATGATTATTGTCACACATGTATACTGCCAGATATTAATACATACTTTCAACATATTGTACCACAGTAGCCAGAACTATAACTATAATATTATTACTTTCAATAATGTTGTTGTAACCTACTGTCATTACCTGCATCTCTACTGGTAATTTATTATGCTGATCTGTTCTGTACGACATCTATTGCACGTCTGTCTGTCCTGGAAGAGGGATCCCTCCTCAGTTGCTCTTCCTGAGGTTTCTACCGTTTTTTCCCCATTAAAGGGTTTTTTTTGGGGAGTTTTTCCTTATCCGCTGCGAGGGTCATAAGGACAGAGGGATGTCATATGCTGTAAAGCCCTGTGAGGCAAATTGTGATTTGTGATATTGGGCTTTATAAATAAAATTGATTGATTGATTGATTGATTAATTATAGCATAATTAACACAGTTATTATTGCAAATAGGAGCATTATAAGCACTTAATAGAAACTTGATAACAGTTTATAAAGCTATCCTAAATATTAATTAATAAGATGTCTATTTACATTAATTATGATTTATAAGGGTTAATTAAAGAATAATAACCATTATTATTTATTTATTTATTACTGGTTTATAAGACACTATAAGACCCTATCAGATTAAATTAATAAGGTGTTATTAATAGTTAACAATGATCCTTTGCAGCCACCGGATCTAAAGTGGGAACAATGTCCTATAAAGGTTAATAAATCATTAATATGCTCTCGGGCTCGAAACTAACGGTGTCCTGACGTCCCGGAGACTATAAAAATTGCTACTGGGACATAAAGATGATGTGTCTGGGACAATTACGGGACAGCAAAAATCTCAACGTTGCTTTTGTTGCTTGAATAATTGACCTATGGCTAAGTCCCGCCCTCAAACGCAATGAGCCAATCACAGTGCATATAGCCATTCCCATACACGCGGACATTCTCTGCCTTGACTTTCATTGAAATGCATTACAGAAAGTCAGTTTTGTTCGGTTTTATGAGCTTTTCGGAGATTTGAATTTTAAAAATGGTCAAACGGTGTGCATGGGGTACATGCAACTCCGACACAAGGTATCCTGAGAGGCTGGGCGACGAGGTGTATTTTTTATACTTTAAACCACATCTCTACAGAGAAAAGGATCTCATTTGGATAAAGTTGTGCGGTAATGTTAGACCACAACATCAACTCAACGTGAATAAGATTAACAATGATGTCCACATCTGTTCTAAGGTAAGTCAACATCGTGTTTGAGGCAACATATTGTCACTTTGCTAGAAAGAAATATAAAGTTATCTTTAACATCTCTAGCTAACATTAACTAAAGTTAGCCCAATGTTAGCTCCTAGCTGCGTTGTTCATCATGTCACCTTGTTTGCTGGGAGTTCATTAGCCTGTTTTGTTCTAGTTTTGTACTTTGGTGATCGTACATCATTAGGGTTGCCACCTTGGATTTGTGGAAAAAAGGGACACTCGACCAAATGTTTGAGGTGGAGGGCTCGGCCATTATTACCAGTTCAGACTGACCAATGAACATGAAATTCGGACATAGGAGACCAGATTTACCATCATTTAATGTCCTACTATGTGGCTGTGTTTTATATTAATTTTTATATCAATGAAAAAAACAAATCTGTGTTACTAAATTCTTACATTTTTACATGTATCTCAGCATAGCAAGTTGGAAGTTGACATATTCTGCCATATCTGAAGAGGGGAGACTCTCTGGAATCTGGCAATATAAGAACCATGATGGTGAGACATTCTGTCACTTCACAGTTGTCCAAAACATATGGTTTGTGCCAGGTGGACATGATTGCCAGTATTTTTTCATTATTGCAAGAAATTCCATTGACTCATTCACAAGTCAAAAATGTGTTTTATCTGAAAGAAACATGCAATATTTACATCCAAGATAATAGTGATAATGATGTCTTCCAAGATAATATTTGCCACTTTGATTGCAGTAAAAAAAAAAATTGGGCATGGGGGGGGGGGGGGGGGGGGGGGGGCACGTGTCCCCCTCAATGAATATGGTGACTACGGCCCTGTCATGCATGCATAATTAGGCTGCAGTTGGCAATGGTGAAGTGGCTGGTCTTGTCATTCAAAGTTTGATGGAGTGTCAACTGGACAATATGGAGATATTTGCATCCTGAAAACTGGACTACAAATGTGGATAGACAGGGAGAAACACACGCAAGCTTAAAGGGCCACTGTGTAAAATGGGTTGAAAACTGTTGAAAACAGTGACATCAGTGGTCAAATTCTAGATTGCAGGGCTCACTCGCTCACCCCTCCTGTCGGGTAAATGACGGTGGCCTCGTAGGGACAAAAAGCCTTGCGCACGAGTTTTTCAGGCTATCTAGCGACGAGGTGAATATTTATTTAGAAATCTAAACCATGTTATGATATTGTAATGAATCCCTCACGAGCAGGAGACCAGAGTAGTGTTCGGGAAAAAGGCCCATTTATTTGAGCACTCCAAAAACTCCGGTAACACTCCAGGGGGTAAAAGACTCCGTCCCAAACTCTGACTCTTCTAGCGTAACAGACACACTTCATACACACATACTCGTTTATCATACAGAGTGGGGACCCCCCTCCCCTCTCTGCTCCACCAACCTCCAGCCCACACACTGACTGACAGCGTAGCAGCTGTTTATTTAGCCTAGCAATATCTCTGGACTATAGTAGCTGCAATGGATGACTTTGAACGCGGTTTTGAAGAGTTTCTTGTAGCGGACACAGACCCAGAGCCATACCTGTTTGAGCCGGAGCATACAGATGAGGAACTCCATGTGTTTGATGCTGAGCGGGCGAGAAGAGAGGTTGAATGCACAGAATGGGATTCGGTGCTACTGCTACCATCGTTGGGGAGATATATCATCAGGAGGAAAAGCACTGCAGAGAGTGCATCACAAGGAGTGAAGTTACGTCTTCTTTTCCTCGCAGATGACGGTTCAGGTTCATTCTCTCCTGTTGCATGGTAAGTGTGGTCCATTCGCAAACTTTATAACTAAAAAACTTTTCACTACTCTCTATCGACGAACTACTAACACTCTCTGCTGTTTCCTCCTCCTTCTTCCTTCCTTCCGCTGTCTTCGTTGGTTCATTTATACACGCGAAACGCGTTCTCTGGCTGGCTGGATTGTCCGCTCGGTCTGCCTTACATACATGGCGGCGCAAGATGGCGACCTCTCTAAAGCAAGGCCCTTGCTATATATATATATATATATATATATATATATATATTTAAAAGCATAATTATAAGGCTATGAAAACCAAACAAATTTTATTTTATAGCGATTATACACTTATATAAACATATTAATGGGTAGAATATTCAGATTCAGATTCAGATTGACAATAAACCATGCCAAATATTACACACTGGCCCTTTAAGACGTGGTAAGATACGATATTCCTCACTATATGAAGTGACTGATAACAACATCTGTATAATGGGTTGTAAAGAAATTCATCAGGTTTTTATTTGGTAGACAATTAATCTGTATTTATAGTGTGATGGGATGACAGCACAATGATGTGTGTGGTATCATTGGAGAGCTCTGCTCCTGCGCTTTCATGTGATATGCGTGGCATTTCTGTGCAACCCTGCATTCGCCAGTAATCCATCCAAGAGTATTGTGTGTGCAAAGCTGTATGAAAGCTCTGTTATAGATAATTTTAGTGTAACTTTATCTTTTTTTTTTCGCTGTGAAAACATTCGGAAAGCTACGATTCCGCTGTTTCATGTGATATGCGTGGCTTCTCGCTGTGACGTACGGTCGTGGAGAAAATCCACAGAGAAGAACAGGTGTGAATTTGGATGCACTATGCGTCGTTCGGGCCCGTAGGTTTAAATATAAATGGAAAAAATACAAATTAAAACATGATCAGATGTACAAATATACTAAGTGAACTGTTAGGACTTCCCACAGCTCCTCTCACCTCTTTGCTGTCTCTCTGACACAGATGTTCTTGAGCCTGTTGCACTGATTCAGGATGGACTCCTTGGCCTGCTGCTGCTGCATTTTCCCCAAAAAACGGGACAAATTGTGTCCCGGGAGAGATATTTTTTTTCCCGGGACAGCTGATGAAAAAAGAGAACAATTCTGGGAAAAACGGGATGGGTGGCAACTCTATACATCATTGTTAGCTCTAGTTAAGCTAACGTTAACTTCTGGAGCGTAGCTTCATTAATTTATCTGTAATCGCAGAGATAACAAAGGTTGGCAAACGTTATGCTGAATGATTCAATGTAAATACTGTAGCACCAAACTAAAGCGACCTTCACATGATAAGAACAATGTGCTTCGCTCACCGCCAGGTGCGGCGCAGCGGCGTGATCAAAGTTCAAATAATTTCAACTCTGAGCGCAGTGCTCGGGCGGAAAATCCAAGCGGTGCGCGACGCAAAGGGTAGCGGTGCCGCTTTGTCAGGCGTTGCCGCCCTCTCCATAGACAAACAATAGGACAGCCAGTGCAAAGTGGTTTTACAGCTGATCATGTGTAGAGGCCTTAACAGAGAGACACTCTTGGTAAAGATGGTAAAAAGGCCTATATCCTTTTCTCATATTCTGAGCCAAAAACCTTAACTTCAGTGGCACTTTAACTTGTTGTCTTTGATGGCAACGGCAACGACATGTGGTTCACAAGCGTACACTGTGACCTGTAAATTTTGGCTTGTAATTTAAGCTTTTCATTGACCTTCTCAACAATAAAATGATGAATATATCCCTCCAATGCGTAGTTTAGGCCCTTTTGGTTACTTTTCAATGAGATCTTATCGTTATGTCCCCAAAAATCATCAATTGCCTCCTGCGAAATGCCGTGTACTGTGACACCTGCCATAGCGCTGAATGTTGATAGTTTGTCCGAGTGAGTGGAGGAGGGGGCGCGGCTTAGCCATAGGTCAGAAGACGACCCTGGCTCTTGTAGCCATGCAGGTAAACAAAATAAACTCCCTAGAGAGGAATTAATATGCCATGGTGTATGTTTAGCAATCGTGACAGTGAAAGTTTTTTTCTTCTGTATTTCAGACAGTCCCAGGTCAGCATCTGAAGCAGTTCCTGGAGGGAGTGGGACCTTTTCCCGGAAACATCTTCTCTGGTGTAAAACTCAACAGGAAACAAGTGGATGATGATGACTTCCACAAAGTGAAAGATAAACTAATCAATGTCACTAATCTGTGACATCCTCGCCACGCGGTTTGGCAACCTTGATGAGGGTGTCTTGAAGGCCACTGCCACCATGTTTGACCTAAGCAACTGGCCTGAAGACATCACTGACCTGGCCACCTTTGGCCTGGGTTACAGGAGGCTTTGTGGAACACTGTATTCCCGAACAGTCAATCTAAGTAACAAAACTTTTGAAAAAGCCAAATGAACTCAGATCTGTCATTTTTTTTAGAACTCAACTATTAGGGTTTCCAATCCTTTTTTCCTGTTTTTGACAATAGTGGTTGCATTAAAAATCAATATGAAAAGGAAATATGTCCTTATGTTGTGTTTTCACCACCATTGGTAGGCTGAATTCTCATCACGAGTGAATAAAGCAGCTAACTCTGAATCAATCTGCTCAAAAAAGTTCAAATAACTCATGTTTGTATGCCATTTTGAGGAAATGAGATTCCCATGATCCTTTGCTAAAGAAAATAACAACATACTAGAGTGAAAAGAGCGCATCAGAATTCTTTAGTGTTGAAATAGTGATTGATATCTAGATGTTGCAATAGGTGCATAATTAATAGAATTATTAACTTCAGTGAGTGCATAATAAAGAGTTTATGAATGTCAACAAGACACTGTTCCCACTTTAGATCCAGTAGCTGCAAAGATGCATTATGAGCAGTTAATAAGTGCATAATGATAATTTATTAACGTTTATACGACACTGTTCCCACTTTAGATCCAGTAGCTGCAAAGATGCATTATGAGCTGTTAATAAGTGCATAATGATAATTTAATAACCTTTATACGACACTGTTCCCACTTTAGATCCAGTAGGTGCAAAGATGCATTATGAGCTGTTAAGTGCATAATGATAATTTATTAACCTTTATACGACACTGTTCCCACTTTAGATCCAGTAGCTGCAAAGATGCATTATGAGCTGTTAATAAGTGCATAATGATAATTTATTAACCTTTATACGACACTGTTCCCACTTTAGATCCAGTAGCTGCAAAGATGCATTATGAGCTGTTAATAAGTGCATATTGATAATTTATTAACCTTTATACGACACTGTTCCCACTTTAGATCCAGTAGCTGCAAAGATGCATTATGAGCTGTTAATAAGTGCATATTAATAGTTTATTAACCTTTATATGACACTGTTCCACCTTTAGATTTGGTAGATGCAAAGGATCATTATTTATTATTAATTAGTGCTTAATTAAGCATTTATTAACCGTAATATGACAATTAAATTAACTTCTTATAGTCTCATTAATGTTAATATACACCTTATTAATTTCATCTTATAGGGTCGTATAGTGTGTTATAAACCAGTAATAAACGTGGTTATTATTCTATAATTAACCCTTATAAATTATAATTAATGTAAATAGACATCTTATTAATATTTAGTATAGATTTATAAACTGTTACCAAAGACTCTATTAAGTGCTTATAATGCTCCTATAAGCAATAATAACTCAGTCAGTTATGCTTATACTGTCTTATAAGTGCTCATTAACTGTTAATTTGTGCTTATTAAGCATTAATAAGCGCTTATTACAGTACCTTAATATAAAGTGTTACCCAGATTTGTTCTACCTAACATAGTATTAGTACAAACTACATGGTGAAAAAATAATACATTTACAGAAGTACTGTATTGAAGTTCAATTATGAGGTACTTGTACTTGAGTGTTTCATTATATGCTACTTCAACTTCACTACATTTCAGAGGGATATATTGTACTTTTTAATCCACTTCATTTATTTACCAGCTTATAGGTGACTTTGCAGATAAGGATTTAAATACAAAACAAATGACCAGCATTTTACAGATAAAACTACCCAACAGTGTATAAAGTTTGTTTAATTAGTTCAGCCTTAAAGGTCCAGTGTTTAGGATTTAGAGGGATATTGTTAGATATGGAATATGATATAATAAATATGTTTTCTTTTGTGTATAATCAGCTAAAAATAAGAATCGTCATTTTTCATTACATTAAAATGAGCTGTTTACATTTACATAGGGTTCCACAGGGTCCACCATGTTGCAGTGACATGTTTCTACAGTTGCCTAGAACAGACAAACCAAACACTGGCTCTAAATGCTATAAATTGGGCCATTCGGGTTTTTTCCTTTGCCAACTTAGTTAGAAGCCCCTCTGCGACGAGCAGCAATGGAAAAACACAGATTTTTTATTTTATTTATTTATTTATTTTCAAGTCAAACTGCTTTGTTGAGAGTTTTTACCGGTTTAAATTATTCGTTTTTCAGAGGAAGAGACCCCTGGATAATGCAGCTCCTAGTAAAAAACCTCTTGAACATTTGGAACTTAAATAGAAAAAATAGAAAAAAGATGAGCACACATTAGCAAGTGCTGGGCTAGCATTCCATCTCCAACATGCCAAACAGCATCAGAGAAACACTGAAGGGTATCGTGAAACTACTTTATTCAGTGTTTTTACCAGTTAAAATCTCCCTAAATCGTACTCACTGTTCTTTTAATAATATCTTGCAGAAATGTTAATGAATTAGCCACAATTAAATTCTTATTTCATAATTCAGTTATTTATTGGCACTCTGAAAGGGTTCCACAAGAGTACCTTTCAAGTACATTTTCCTAGTGACACTGCATACTTTCTTTGTAATGGAGTATTTTTCAGCTGTGATGCTGAATATTTCTTCCACTACTACATGTATTAAATGAAATAATACAAAATGGACCTGCATTTGTACCATTTGCACCTTTCTAGTCATCCGACCACTCAAAGCGCTTTTTACACTACGAGTCACATTCACCCATTCACACACACATACATTGGTGGCTGACGCTACCATACAAGGTGCCACCTGCTACTGAGTTTTTAACAAAGTGCCACCTGCTACTCACACACACACCGATGGAAGCCTCATCGGGAGCAATTTGGGGTTCAGTATCTTGCTCAAGGATACTTTGACATGCAGACAGGAGGAGCTGGGGATCGAACCGCTGATCTTCCGGTTGGAAAGTACATTAACTCTCACCTTTATGTATGCTAGTGAAGCATCACTCATCAAATAACATGATGTTTTAAGAAAAATTAAAGAAATCATACCGTGCATTTACATGCACAGTTAACCCTAACCCTTTCTTGCATTTCACACAGCACTTAGAAAAAATTTGAACATCCACAACTCCCGCCTCCCTCCAAAGTCCCATCCTCCTCCTCCTGCAACTCCACCTCCCTCCAAAGGCCTACTCACCCCTCCTCCATTACGTCCTCATTACATCTATGATAGACGTAGGTGTTGTCATGGTAACGTTAGATACACGGAAGAGGAGGGCGAGTGTAACGTTACAAATGCAACCCCGGAGTTTTAAAACTCAGCCGGAGTCAGTGATGACTGATGGGTTTTAGAATAAGGTTACGGTGCTAACGTTAGATAGTAGCGTTAACGTTAATGGTCATGGTCATCTTGGGTTACTAGTTTATATCCACAAGCGTCCCTGTTACTAGTTTATATCCACAAGCCTCCCTGGTTCTAGCATATTTGTTGTCTCACAGACTCAGGGGTGGATTACGCAAGCGGTTACATCTGTTGGAGGCCTCCACATAGGGAAGACAGACAGGACAGGAGAAAAGTCCGACCAATCATTGCATTCAGTCCGAATGCAATGATTGGTCGGAGTTTTCTTGGAACCATATGAGAATGGTATAATGTTGAGTTTTCATCTCTGGTGGAATTCACTTACATTTTAGTGTGCCATCAGCTTATTAATAGCATTTTAACCTAAACAAAGAAAAGTATAAAATTTCCAGAAAGGTAAGTGTTGCTTTAAGTTGAGATACAGTTATAGCTCGATTAGGCTATTTATTTGAACTACTGTCCTTGTCCCAGTATACAAACACGGGAGAGGAATCGAATTATTGACCGAATATGTCAACTCTGCTATGATAGGTGGCGATATGCCCCCTTTCAACTTGTTAGTATTGGACCTTTTTTCGGTTTACTTACTATGTCACAGACCAAACAGCATGAACTGTGTCTCCTCAATTATCCAAAAACATACGGCTCTGGTTGTAGATTTCACCATGTTGTTACTGGCTTCTTGTTCTGTTGCACATTTAATGCTTATTGACTTCCGGGTCAAAGCTGAGGGCGGAAACTGTGGAGCATGCGCAGAGTGCCTCTGCTAGTTTGGGTCCAATTGACTGTATGCATGCACGAGCAATTCGACTCCCAATCATTATCTGAGTGTGTTAGTCCGACTATGAGAAATTCAGTTTAATTAAATTTCAGTCAGACTAACATGTTTACATGTATTTTAAAAGTCCGGTTTTAGTCGGACTCACACAATAAATCGATTTACCCTAATGTCACGTAAACGTACTAATAGAAGCTAGTCTCAGAGTTCTAAAAGGGGATTTATGGTTGTGCGTGGACCCTACGCACGTAGCCTACACACGTCGCCTATGCCGTTGTGAGCAGTTTTACTTCTGCGGTGGTGTGTCTGTGTCACTCTGCAGTTACACCTCCAAAATACTAGTCAGGGGCAGAGGTTTCTGTGAAGTGCTGTTAGGTTAAGTTGATTCAAAACACACCGAAAACACACATTAAACACACATTAAACATGGCTTAATAGAGACAATTTGAAAAAGAAGTACACAAATTGGCTTCACTACAACTCACAGCGTTCACAGACAAACACTCCGGACACATTTTCCCCACAAATACAACACAAGCCCATGGCATTTTACATTTTATAAATTAGCCTAGCAACTAGCGATCTTTTCCTCTTCTCATATTAAACCAGGAACAACGGCAACATTTGACAAAGGTAATGACACACAATTTTATTTTTTATATATACTTTATTTATTAATCCCCGAGGGGAAATTCAACTTTTCCACTCTGTTAAACAGGTCCGAACACACACGTGCACAAACAGAACCTATACATGCACTAAGATGGAGATGTCAGAGTGGGGCTGCCCATGACAGGCGCTCCAAGCGGTTGGGGGGTTCGGTGCCTTCCTCAAGGGCACCTCGGCAGTGCCCAGGAGGTGAACTGGCACCTCTCCAGCTACCAGTCCACGCTCCATATTTTGGTCCGGACAGGGACTTGAACAGGCGACCCTCCAGTTCGCAGCCCAAGTCCCTATGGACTGGCTCCATAACAACTCACAAGGTTCATTGACAAAGCAACTGTCCTGTACGAAACATGTTTTTTTTAAAACAAATACAACAAGCTAACGTTATTAACACAAGCCTATGGCATTTTACATTGTATTGACAGGAGGTCTGCGTCACTGCGACTAGGGTGACCGGATGCTTACAAGCCACATGTGGGACAAGGAGTGTGTTTGTGTGGGACAATGCGGGACACGTTACCGCAATGCTGAAACATAGTCTAGATTTTTAAACAATGTCCATCTTATCATAAAACATAAACATTTCTATTGAGATCAAGCTTACAAATATGAATAACAACAATTTGATTTGGTTGCACACAGTATGCACATTTGTGCATTGGGCATTTATTTTTTGCATTTATTTTGCACAGAGAGGTTTCAACAACATTTTTCTTTAATGGACTTTTTCCAATTAAGGGAAATAAATACATTTGTCCCAGGAAAATGATACTTGTAAAAACTGAAAAAATCTACTTGTAAAAACTCAAAAAAGAAACCTCAAGTTTCACAGAGCTTGTGAGATATTCTGATTGTATACATTTAAAGTATCAGCTTTTTTTTAAGTTAAGTGCATGTTCTCAACTCTCAAAGGTCAACTAATCTGTGTGCAATAAAACAAAAAGGCACAACTGACACACAACTGACAACATTTTAACAGTTGTTTGTTTTCAGTCAACCTAAAATTACTTAGACCAAAGAACTTTGTGCATCCATACACAGAACATAGGTCAACTGTTTTGCATTCTAATACATAAATAAGAATAGAATAAAATAAAATAAATATCCTGTGGAGTTTTCCAAAAAATAAATATCCACATATTTAACCAAAGCATCCTTTGTCACCTCAAGTCTCTCATTTCAACCTCCAGACTTAAAAATAGGCAAAAACTTTATTAAAAAAAAGGATAAAATCTAACCAAACATCACATGAATACAAACCAAAGCTGGTCAGGAGGTAGGCAAACTAAAGTTCAAGTCTTTTTAGATTTGTCCATCACCACAAAATAAGCAGGTAAATCCACATGCTATGCATTTTCGGCACCATGGACAGCACCTGGTTGACACACAAAAATAGATGAAATCATTAAAATCTAGTACCACACTGGAAGGCCACAATATTAAGTCCAAATATCAACATTAAGTTTCTTACCTTAGGTGATCTTCTTGGCTTTGTACTTTTTGTTTGAGCGTGCTGCCTCGAGTAAGGCCTTCTCCTTCAATGCATAGGTGTAGAATTCCTTACAACTGTATCCAAGGTTGCATTTGACTTGAATTTCACTCTTGATAAGGTCCACAGAGCATCGGTCGCGTTGGTCAGTCCATGCTGCTAACATAAGGGAAAACACTCTCCACAGAGGCATTTGTGACTGGGATGCTGAAGAGAAAGGATGCAATAGCAGTCATATTTGGTGTCTTTGTGCCTTAAAGCAGGATTGACCACCTCTCCAAAACAGGGGCACTTTTGTCCACAATTTCCTGCTGGCGTGGTAAAGTCACAGAGTATTCTTCATACAGTTCATCCATGTCCAGTTTCTTTTGTATCTGAAGGACGTCAGCTGCATCACAGAGATGGGAGAATGTGAAGTTGCTCTTCAGTGCCATGCTTGCAACAATGTTCTGGTAGTTGTCTGAAAAATCATAACACTTTTCAAGGTAACTGAGTGCTGCCTTGTAGAAATGTAAAAGATCAGTCTTGATTGCTGCTGCCCTTTGGTCTGGAAACTGTTGGAGGATTGTGCTGGTTTCCATTCCAAAGAAAGAATCCATCTAGCGGTGTTGAAGCTTTGTTTTGAGAGCTCTTGATAGCTGTCCAGTTGTCATGTAGCCTTTTGACAGCAGGCCATAGACTTAACCATCTAGTAGGTACATGTCTAAGAACAGCCTGATGCTCCTCTTCGACAAAGGCAAACACTGATTTCAGTTCTGCAGTATGTTTTGCAGATGCTGCAGTGACTGAATATTTTGTTCAGTGTGGACTCACTGCTGCTGAGCTGAGGCTCTTGCCTTTGTTTATTGTGTCAGTGGGTGGAGGTAACATTAGCGTTAAGAAGGACGGTGACAGGTTGATGAACTCTTGACCCCACATGTACGTTGATTGATTTACAGTGGACACACACAATGATGATAGCCCTCTCTCAGCTATTGGATGAAAGTCATGTTTTGAGAAAGGTGACTGTCCTGCACCTTGGAGAGCCAGAGCCAATCAAATGCGGGATATTGTCTCAATTTGCGTGACATGGGAAAAGTGATTATAATAGGCTCGTTCGAGATGAGCCAGGCCTGCGCAGATTCGATCACCGTCGATCGGTGAACAATGCATGCCGGTTAGTTTTGCGTCCAATTTCATCCCGACCAGTACCGTAGATGGGCTCTGATCCCGACTTGCTTTGACGTATTACAAAAGTGGACGGCGATAAAACCGCGAGAGCGAGGCGGCCGCAGTTTTTAGAGCCAGGCGCTGCAGTTGCTCTCCACTGACTGCACCGCCTGGCTCTCACCTGATCTAACAGCTGATTGGTTTAGATGTTGACTCAACAATATGACGTTTTAGATAAACTTTTCATTTTCGTTGAATTTTAGAGATTAAGATTGTATTTGTCTGATTTGAAGGTTTATTCTGTGAACAGAAAACATGTTGTGTGACTGATGGTGAAGTTTAGTTGTCACAGAGTAAATATATTAATCATAAACTATACAGAGTCTACTGTACTATATTAATATTGGATGGTTTAATTATTGATGTATTTAGCAACACAAAGACTTGATGTGAAGATACTTAAAATAACATCTGTACAGATGTTAAGCCCTGACTGTCTCTGACTGATCTTTAATGAAAGCTGTTGTCTTGTGTATTTTTTTTCTCTGAAAATATGACCCTTATAGTCAAACACAGTTTATTTAGCCTGTGTAGTTGAGGGGACAGGTCAAACTGATATGATGCTGATTTACAGGAGAATTCATGTCAAATGGAGGTTGAACCATGAACATAAACTACAGATTGCCTGTAAAGCATTTTAATAAATTAATCTATCATAATTGAAACAACTGGAGACTGAAAACAAACTGATATGGATCTGATCACTTTTTTAATGACTTGACATCATTCCAGACAGGATGTAAGTGTGTCTGTGACTTCCTGTACGGACTGAAGGCTGTTGGCTATTTTTATTACTTTTACTATTATTTGAGTCACTGTGTCTGTTCATATGCCAGCCGAAATGTTGCTGTAGTCACCTAAAAGCGTCAGCAGATGGCAGGAGCTTCATCTGAAGTACCATACGTAAATATTCAAGCTACTGTATCCTCCACAACAAGTTCCTACAAATGTTTCAGAATAAAAGCCTATTTAGAAAATGGAGGGATTCTCTCAGCTGAGGTTATAAGGGGCTTTAAATTTGAAACAAATTCAGGAAGTGTTGAGTTTAAAATGATGGCTCAATGTATTAACTTTATAAAGGCAATGGGAGCAGATAAAAAGTAAAAAAACAGAGGGATTAATAAATAACGGCCCTTTTATAATGTAGTCTGTTTCAAATGAAGCTGGGAGCCTCTGCAGTTGTGGTGAGTAAAAGCCCCGCCACTATTTTTTAATGTTATTACTTTATGTCAGTCTCCATTGTGAAGATGTAACATTGTTTGCTAGCTTGATGCTAATGACAGTTCTCAGCGGGTTGACAAAGTGCCTCTGCTGTTTCACACCATCATTTCCCCCTTTTACTCTGTGTGGTAACATCCCTAGAGGAAATATTAAAAACGCTGGGGTGTTGTTGTCATACAGTTGTCTACGGCAGCAGATTGTTCTGTGTTTCTACTGGTCAAAGTGACGGCTGTGATGGGAGAATTGGATCTCAGTGAAGGGCAAGTGGTCCATAACTTTAATTTTGGAGACAAAAAATGTAGGCTTAGTGCCCTGTGGTCCATTGCCTAATAGGAAATGTAGAATACTCAAAAGTACTTTAAAAGTACTTGAGTTACTTTACTCAGGGAGTAATGCAGTAAAGTAACTAGTTACTTTTCAAAAAAAAAGTAATGCAGTAAAGTTATTTGATTATTTTTAAAGTAACCCTTATCCAACTCTGGCTACGCCGTAGGTTACGGCGTAGGCTCCAAATCGACATGGAGCCTAAGCCGTAACCTACACATCTGGACTGAGTGGAGCCCGGTGGGGATCAGTCCGGTTGCCAGTGATTGCTTGCTCTGTTGCCATTCAGCGACTAGCGAAACATCCTGCCGCCAATTTTTTACTGGAGTTTACCAGCCTCATACGGCATTTTAAGATAATTGCAAGTATGCCTTTTTTCTGCTGCCAATGTCTGATAGTCCACCACTAACGTTTACATCACATCTCATCTTGTCAACGAAAACGAAACACAGATTCCGCCTTAGTTTTTATTATTGCTATCTATTCACAGCTCGTCATCGTCATTGTTTTCGCCATGGAAAGCAGGTTGTTGACAAAAAATTTCGTCAGAGTTTTCATCATTCAGCTTAATATGTAGACATGAAGGGCCACTGACTTAATGGCAATATTTGACGAGTTGGCATGAGAACGCATTGGAAAAGAAACATGGTTAGGCATCTTTAAGTTTAGGCAAGTAGAAAAAATGTACAAATAGTGCATGAGAACAGCCTGACCATTTTCTTACTCTTTCACAATGTTAGGAACAGTGTTAGGGGTTTCACCTTAACTTTGTACTGCATTGCGGTAATAAATTAAGTTTTAGCAGTAACAAAGTAATATAATGCATTATCAACAGGATTTCAGGTAATATTATTACACTGACAGTGTCACGCAATGTGTTACCACATGAAATAAACTGCTCATTGTTTTCATTTTTCATTCATCCAAACTGATCCACTTGCACTAGTGCACCACCAGAAAAAATATCCCCCAAAGGTGGTTGCGTCTTGTCATGTCAGTACAGACTACATCACAGAAGGGTGCCGCCAGTGATCGGCACATCTGGGTGATGTTGTACTGTGCATTATCATGTTCTTTCTATTAATATACCAACGTATAACGTATCCTGTTCTGCTTTTCTGCCTTAAGGCTGCCTGAAAATAGCAGGGATACCAAACCTAAACGGGCCCAGTGTGGGCTGCCCCAGGTGAGGCCCACAGCAGAACCTTTCCTTGGGCTCCCTGCAGGCTTTCACTGGGCAGCCCACACTAGCAAACTGCCCACAGAAAACCCACACAGGCCCAGTGTGGGCTGGCCCAGGTGAGGCCCACAGCAGAACTTTTCCTTGGGCTTCCTGCGGGCTTTCACTGGACAGCCCACACTAGCAAACTGCCCACAGAAAACTCACACAGGCCCAGTGTATGTCAGCCCTTTTGGGCCCACAGCAACTTTTCTACCTCTGGGCCCACACAGGTTTTGGGTTATCAGCCCACACTCCTTCCTAATGAGGTTGTGATCATCTTACCCTTTTTTGTCCAGCCTAAATTTTATTATTTGCTGGGTCGCCTAGAGATATCCTATCCATAGACAGTTTTTTAAAATATTTTTTTCTTCATCTGGTCTCAGTTTGCAACTTATCAGAGAAGAATAAATAGCAGCAAACAGGCAAATGTGTGTGTTTGCCTGTGAAAATCAGAGATTATGGCAACATATTTACAGGGGCATATTGAGACAAGAGAATGAAGTAATGAATTAGATGAGGCAGTTAAGTGAATAGCTAAAAGGCTCCTGTACAAGATGAACTGACTTCAAACTTCTACAAGTTTAAGGGGGGAGGATTCCAAATCTCCAAATCGGAAACAAAAAACAGAAATTGGGAATAATAATTTAATTCTTTTAGCAGAGTATTTCATAAATAAATATCATTTTTTCTGAAGCATATACCTATATTGTGATGCTTATCAAAATTAATTTATATTATATTATTTAATTTTCTTATCATAATTTATTTATATCTGACCTGCAATTTTTTCCTTATTATTTTTTGCATTACTTGCAGTTGTTCGATTGTCATAGCAATTATCTTAAATTTGACATTTATTTTGATTGTATTAACAATGAAAAATAAAATAAATGAATAAATAAATAAATAAGAAAAACTGAAAAAGATAAAAAAAAAAAAATTCAAAATGTTAAAATGTTAAAAATAAATGGATGCTAAGTTTGTGAAGAGGAGATCCTCCTGGTTATGGCACATGACGTGTTTACCTGGTGCTTACTGGGTACGAGGTGAGACGTAGGGTCGCAATAGGGAGCGCCAACTCATGGATATACACGCCCTGGCGGAGTTGATGAGGTTTTAAACTGTCCTTAATATTTAATGGTTAATTCAACTCTTACGGTCATTTCTAGGACAGTGTCCCCGTTTTCCTGATTCCATTTTTGGAACTATTTTGTCTGCTGAAGAACAGTGTATCACTGCACACGTATGGAAGTATTTCTGTGCCATCTGAGTTTGAATATGAATTTCTAAGATTGAAATTTTTCAGCATCAAAATCAGACTTTGAATTTTAAAAACCATCAAATTTCTAGCACTGAAATTTTTTTGGTTTTTGTTTGAATTTTATTTTGTTGAAATAAATTCAGTGTAAAAAAAATCATTGTTTCAAAATATTCAGTTTTTCAAAATTCAACATGTAAAGAAATTCAACACCCCAAAAAAATTCAGTGTAAAAAAATCAACATCTCAAAAAAATTCAGTGTAAAAAAAAATTCAATTTCTAAAAAAAATTCAGTGTAAAAAAATTCAACGTCAAAAAATTCAGTGTAAAAAAAGTCAACATCAAAAAATTCAGTCTAAAAAAATTCAACGTCAAAAAATTCAGTGTAAAAAGAACCAGACTCAACATCCGGGTCACCAGGGAGAAGCAATCGATCCCTGTCTCAATTCAGCCAACGTCCAGCCAATCATGTTACGCTCCATTGGTCATGTGATACCCACCCGGTCATGGCCACAAACGCAGGTGATGGTGCTTCGGTGAGTCTGTTTACTTTATTTGCCATTTGTGTTAAAAATTTAAAATAAATTTAGTAATAGATATTACTCGACATGTTGCACATTAACCGGATTTATTGAACAATATCTACAATGAACTTTTAATGAGGTGGCGTTCGTGAAAACTGCGTAAGTAACTAGCTAATGGTATGTGAGCTAGGCTACTTTCGGTTCTGAGGCAGCGAGTATGACGACTGACAGTACATTAAACCGTGATAGTGTTAACTGGTGACACAGTGTTTCCCACAGGATTTTAGGAGACGGGGGGGTAATTTTAACACTGTACAATTACCGCGATATAGCGCATTTACCGTTTATTAGCGGCCTGTCTGTGCGTGTGTGTGTACGTGCGGTGCGACCGCACGCGAGAGAGACGGCAGGTGGAGGGGCTGACTGGCAGAGATGATAGATGGTGAAACGCAGTTTATTTTTTTTTCTGTTGGGAAACACTGGGTGACAGCATATCGTGGTTGTTCTAAGTTAGTGATGGCAGCTGTTGACAAACGGCTACAAGCAACAAACCAGTCTATACCCACCAGTCCTCCCATTAGCTGGCCTACTCTCCTTGCTTTACCTGTATTTGGCCCAGCCTGCTTACCAGAAGCTGCATTCATCAGCTCCTCTTTGACTCAACCAGCCCGAACCGTGGGTGTTGATACTCGGACCCGACGTCTTGGACCTCCCCGCTCCGGTAGCTCACCTGATAGAGCCGGTATCACCAGGGCTTCATGCTTAGGCTATAGGTTGATTTTCTACTGCATTATTATTTAATTCCATAGGTTTTTGTTTTTATTTTATGTTTGTACTGTTGAAAGTTGAACATAGATTATTTTAGGCATAATCAAGCATGTTGAAAAAGCCTATCTGAATTTGTGTCTTTACCTATTGAGGGATATTATTTTATTGTGTAACTTGTATAAAATCGTTGTGTAATCCATAAAGAGGAGGCATTCCTTAAGTGTCCTCTTTTTTGGAAATCAAAATATGGTCACCTTAATTAAAGTCCATTAACATTTAGCTGTTTAACATGATCTTTGTGCTGCTGGTTTGTAATACCCTTCTTACTATTTCTTTGTTATTTGTGATGTCAGGGCGGTCATGGTGATGATATTTTGCAATCAGCCCGTCGCTTACTACAGTTACTGAGTTCGTCTGGTCAACAAGGTGCAGCCAGTGGTGGCGTCACAAATCAGCATATAAGGTTTAGTATTTAACTTTAATTCACGTACATAATTTTACTTATACATTGTAGATGTGTTGATGATAAATAAATGTTTTTGGATACAATCCTGCAGAGAACAGAGACAGACAGCATCACTTCAAACGGAAATGACCAGGTAAAAAGAAGTTTATTTTAAATGAAGCCCTATGTATACACATTTTGACACTCTGTTGATTTGTACAGGCAAAATCAAAGTAATGATAGTATTATGTTGAATGCTCTGTATTGCAGATCTTTAAGTCTAAGTCAGTAAACACTGGAAGAATGCATGATGTTCTGTGTCGATTCTGAAAATGTGTATGGTCCATTTCACTTAAAGCTCCAGTTGGCAAGTTGATGAAAGTGAAAGTAAACTCTGCGACTTGGTCGGAAATTTCAGTACAATACTCTGTCAGGTCCCTTTATGAGCCTCTGCCAAGCGCCGCCGCCCCCCCCCCCCCCCACATACAGACATACACAGACCATAGACTGTAAACAGACACACACAGACACACACACTTGCAGGCGCACACACACAAAGTAGCCACAGAAGACGTACCGTATCCATAGCAACCGGAGACTCCACAACGATCTAACGTCTCTCTCACCATGAAACACACTCTTCTTGTGTGTGTCTACATGTGTGGAGGGAGGGAGGGGGTTTGACAGAGGTGAAAAGAGCGACCTGTGCTCCACTGTCTCTCAGATTAACTCGTATTGCAGCGGTGCCTGGACAGCGTGACGTGTGTGGTTGTGCTGCTGCCGTGGTCCTGCCAGATGCCTCCTGCTGCTGCTGCCATCATTAGTCATTAGTCATACTTCTACTGTTATTATACACATATGACTATTGTCACACATGTATACTGCCAGATATTAATACATACTTTCAACATACTGTACCGCAGTTGCCAGAACTATAACTATAATATTATTACTTTCATTAATGTTGTTGTAAGCTACTGTTATTACCTGCATTTCTCTCTCTCTCTCTCTCTCTCTCTCTGTCTCTCTCTCTGTCTCTCTCTGTCTCATTGTGTCATACGGATTACTGTTAATTTATCATGCTGATCTGTCCTGTACGACATCTATTGCACGTCTGTCCATCCTGGAAGAGGGATCCCTCCTCAGTTGCTCTTCCTGAGCTTTCTACCATTTTTTTTTCCCCCCCGTTAAAGGGTTTTTTTTTTTTGGGGGGAGTTTTTCCTCATCAGCTGTGAGGGTCATAAGGACAGAGGGATGTCGTATGCTGTAAAGCCCTGTGAGGCAAATTGTGATATTGGGCTTTATAAATAAAATTGATTGATTGATTGATTGATTGATTGACCTGATAGTGTGTTGTCTTGAAATGTCCGACCAAGTCGCGGAGTTTACTTTCACTTTCGTCAGCTCACTACGATGTGTACGAGCTGCGATTGGCTGCTCCTCCTACTCCCTCTACCTGACTGGTGGAGAAGCTTCAGTCGCAGTAGATTTCAGCAAATATGATTACAGGCTGTAGGTGGAGCCAGAGGAGTTGGATTTTGTCCTAAATTACTCATTCAATGTACGACTATCAGAATATAGTGACAGTTCCAGCAAATATGACTGAATAATTGTTACCAACTGAAGCTTTAAGGCTAATGTTAAATTTGTTTATTAAATGAAAACAATCTCAAAGATTTGATAATAATAAAGGTGCTTTTCTAATGTAATTACAAAAAACAGATGAGGTTGTTAATGTTTTATTTATTTTTTAAATTTTCTATAGGTCCTTTCCAGGTATCAGCAGGGGCAGAGGGAAGAGGCACTTTCCTGCAGCAAGTCCTGTTCCTGCCAAGAGGCCTAAACCATTGGATGTGGCTTTCTATTTGTTGCCAAAGCAATGTGAAAAAACCCCAAAAGAGCAGGAGCAATTAGTCCATATGCGTGCAGGACTGGGCCGTAGGACTGCTCATCAAGATGAAAGCACAACACATGAAGAGGTGATAACATACAATTAGTTATTTGGGCCAGTTGTATTGTATATTGTATTCAGGCTATGAAGTTACAATGATTTGCTAGTTTGTAACGCTGTGTCATTAATGCCATTTCTGATTTGAATGATGAGTAGTTTTTGAAGATTACAGTTGTTTCCATTTTTTTGTCACAGTTATGTGATGCCCTCAAAGTTTTATTCCCAAAATTGGGAACAATTACCGGTGGATGGCTACTATACAAATCTTCAGGTGGGCCAACATAAGTTTGTGTGTTAGTGTTGCTCTGTCATTAAAAAAAAAGTACATATGCAGCAGTTAACTTCACATTATGCAGTGCACAACACTGTTACTTTATGGTACTTAAATAAGACTTTTAAATATTTTACATGCCTACCTGCAAACCAGCCACTGCAAAGTAGAAATTGTATTTGTAAAAGTAAAAAACAAACAAACATGACTTATTTTGCTTTAAGTGACTTCTTTAGCTTGGTCTGTTGTCAGACAAGAAGTCTAGTTGCTTTGACTTAACTTCTAGATGTAATCTATCTAATAAACTGTTGAAAGTTCTCATTTTCCTCTCCTCTTTTCTATAGGTGGATGGGGTAGCCGACAGCTGTCTCTTGTGACTCCCGATGATACCGGCTATACAGGCATGATGTTGAAGTCTGTAACTCGTGGGGCTAAAAATCTATTCATTGCCCCAATTCAAGAGGAACTAAGTACAAATCCCCTACCATTGACTGATGAAGCATTCAGTAACATGCCAAAAGCTGCATGTCAGAAGTGTAGTTGCAGTTCCCCTTCCGCTCCTGACAGAACACATCAAATCTTGTAACGTCATAGATGTTGACAGTGACGACAACCTGGCTAATGTGGATATCAGTGAGCCTGAAGAGAGAGACTGTAAGAAGTATAATATAATATAATCTGCTTTTGCAAGTATATTGTGTAGTATTTAATAACAGTTTTTTGAAAATAACACTATTTTTACCGGTAACCTCTCAACAGCAGACATGCAGGAATGTCCTGTCTGCAAAAATATGTTTCCTGCTGACTCCATCGAGGTACATGCTTCGTCATGTGTGGAAAGGTATCCATTAACTTTTTATTGTTAATGTTTTTTTTTCTCTAATCAGCAATGGTCTTTGTTTTACATACTGTGCAGTTGTAACACAAATACTTTTATGAGGGTAGGGCAGGAAATGAGGTGATGCATGAAAGCATTGTAATTGAGGAAGAGCAAGCAGCAAGGCCTGGGCCATCCACAAGTTCTGCAGCTGTTCAAGATGGTAGGTGCTGTTCATGCTTAGCAGTGGCATAGGGAAAGATACACAGTTTGAATGAATGGTTGTTTTTTGCTATCTTTACAGTTAGCCATAGATAATTAAACAAACACATTTCTATTTTTTATTCATATTAGGCTGGTTAACTGTCAGTGACCCCACCAAGGCCATATCTCAGTGTGCTGACAGTTTTCGACGTATTCATGAAACAAAGAGTCCCTTACTTCTCAGCATGGACATCAGAAAAAGCCCTGCTGAGCAGGACATGGCACTTGTCTCCTTCTATAAACAACCTAATGTGGAATGGGGATGATCCCTGAATTGCAGACTTGAAGGTAGCTCCAATTACAAGTCACAGTTGTCCAAAACTAACTTAAGTATTTACTCTGTCTTTATTCTGTCAAACTTTACACTGTGTTACAGGAGATACTGCTATTGGACATGGTGTAACTCGTTTTTTTTTCTCCACATGCATGGAGAAGCTGAGGTCAGGCTTTTGCATCAATTTTGGTATGTATGTAATAGAATCCTTCCAAATGCAAGCTGTATTACCTTTTTTTTAATTATTCTGTCCATAAAGGTTTATGGTATTTTGCTTTATCCTGAAAGTTCAAAGGGTTCTTCTAAATGTATAATGCCTGTATTGATGATATCTCTGACTCTGGAATGAGGCCTATTTCTTTGTTGTTCTTAATTCAAATTTTTGATATCTTGACAGCAAATTCAAGTCTTACTGGGCTTTTTGAAGGAGAGCCGGGCCATTTAGTTCCCTCAGCCTCTCACTTTCTCGTGGAAAGTGACATGTTCATGGTGGCGGGTCGAATGATAGGCCACTCCTTTCTTCATGGAGGACCACGCCTACAGGGACTCAGCCCTGCTGTTATTCATGTCTTGTTTGGTGGAAGTCCTGACACTGCAACAGTGACACTGGACGACTGTCCAGATCTGGACATTAGAGAAACCATCAGGGTTGTATGTTTGATTAAAAAAAAGTTTTTTCTTTCAGTAATATGTTAAGTACAATGGGTCTCCCTTTTATTGTGTATCCATTGTCCCTTATGAATGAAATTTATATGACTTATTGTCTTGAAGCTTGAAGGGGGATCCATACTGTCCGATAAGGATAAACAAAGTGTCCAGGACTTGGCCTATGCGTGGGACCTCCCTTCCCTAACTGACAACAACAGGAGGTGGCTGTTTGAAAAGCTATTGATACATGCAGTGAGTAAAAGTTTGAGAAATGTCTGTTTAAAAACACAAGTCACAATTAATGTATTTTGGGTTTTTTTATCCTGTGGGTGATGTATTGGTTATAAATGCACATTGCTACGGTTAAAAAAAAATTGTCTGAAGAAATTAAAATGTGGCACTTTCTCCTGATAAATTTGATTCCCAGGTTTAGTGGGTGGTCTATAATACTGCAAGTGTGCAGGAAAACAGTATGATTATTTCCTCATTCACCAGTGGAATGCAGCATAATAAGTGTATTTAAATGAAAGTATTCTTTTCATAATTTACTCTTCAAGCCTACTTTTACATAAATGAATTTTATGGGTTATATTCTCTCTGTCTTATTATTAACAGGTACTAGGTCGTGTTATGAGGCAAATTAAGCAGCTGAGACGAGGCATTAAAGAAACCCCAATGTGGACACTGGTGACCCAAAGACCTGACACAGTGGCCTTGCTTTTTCCTAAAGACACGGCAGGGAATGTCAGCGCTGAGGTTAATTTGAATAACTCTGGTCTTGTAGCATTGCATTTGTAGTAAATATTATGGTTCATACCTGGTCAGCATCTATTACTGTCTGCAATACAATAAAAAATTATCCAAGTCTTTCTCATGCTATTTTTTCAATGCAGGTCCTTCTTCAGCGTATCACATGGCCTCCTGAGGGTGGCAGCGATGATGACGATTGTTCAGTTGAAACAACATGCCGCATGTCAGGGTATCTATGACAGTTCATAGGTGAAGGTAGGTTTACTTGTCTCAAGGGCTTGACTAATCTTCTATTCCGTGTGAACTGTTAGTGCCATAGTTGGCTATTTATCCTGATGACTAATCATCATCCATTTGAATCTACTCCATAGCAACACCAACTGAACTGACCAACCTGGTCAAATTCTGGACCGGATGGGAGGTTCTACCACCAAGTCTCTCTGTCGAAGTCGTCGAGAGCAGATACCTCACAGCCTCCACCTGCTTTGAGACCTTGTGCATCCCAGGGCATTACAAGAACTACACATCTTTTAAACGTGACATCCTGGCATGCATTAGCACTTGCCATACAGGATTTGGTCTTGTCTGAGTGGCATCTGGACCTGTATTTACACTTGTCAGATAAGATTGTTAAAGTAATTTGTTGATGTTTTATGCTTGTTAGCTGTCAAGTGTTCAGGTTCATCTGACAGTATGGAGTTGTTGTATTTGTAGAACTGTAACTTCAACTGTAACACACATATTTCAGACCATGTACTGGAGATTCCTTGCTGTCCTTACTCTGGTTTGACACACCTGATGTTGAAAATATTCACGTTGTTAAAAGGTGGACTTATACTTATTTTATTTTCAGTGTTACACAGTTGCAATTTCTTCGCATCGTTACAAAACATCTCAAGCTCAGTTTTCATAGAAGAATGTAAAGTATTTAGTCTTGTCTGAGTGACATCTCAACCTGTATTTACACTTGTCAGTTAAGATTGTTTAGGTAAAATGTTGATGTTTTTATGCTTGTTAGCTGTCAAGTGTTGAGATTCATCTGACAGTATGGAGTTGTTGTATTTGTAAAACTGTAACCCGCAGATTTCAGACCATGTGGGAGATTCCTTGCCATCCTTACTCTGGTTCGACACATCTGATGTTGAAAATATTCAAGTTGTCAAGGTGGACTTACACTGATTTTATTTTCACAATTTTGTGCTTTGTTACATTACATTGTTATTACATTACATTACATCTCAACCTCAGTTTTCATAAGAAAATGCGGTATGTTAAGTTACATGCATTTTATGATTGGCAGCTTAATGTATTCCTTGTAACAATTTCTGCGCTTTAATAAACCATTAATGCAAGAGTTTAAAGTGCACTTGTACTTTTCACTGATAGAACTGAAGGGAACGAAAGTTTGCGAAAACATTAAAATATCAACACATAACTCAAAACTGAAGTCTTATCTGATCAGTTCTATTCAGAGATCAAGAAACTGCTCACAAAACTGAACAGCAGCAATGTAAATATCGCTGCCGTAGGACTGGGATGCAGCTCTTGGCTGAACTGCAGCTCTAAAAGCTGTCAGTTGTCGGTCAGTGGGCATGCTGTGTGTGGAACGACGACGCTGAAGTGGTCTTCACAAGGAAATCCACTGTTTTCCCACTCAGTGTCAGGAATATCCATGCCCTACAAATAGAGAGCATTTTAAATTGTATGCAGTGACAGTAGGCACACTTTAAAATACTTCAAATTCAACAGCTTACACATGAAAACCAAATGATTCATGTACCTCTGCGTTATCTGGTCTTTGAACTGGGTAGTGTCTACGACCCAGCTCCCACAGCTGGTTGGGGGTCATGTTGCTTTCCGTTCTGAGCAGATGGTTGTCCCAACCATTCCGAAATGTATCCAAGTCATCCTGCAGGCGTGGTAAGAAAACAAAGTGGCAGCAGAAGAGGTGTGTTGGATTGGCGATGCTCAGGAAGCCCTCTTCTTCAAGGTAGTGCAGGACATCGTAGTAGATGCAATTAACAGCTACCCACAGGTCTCTCCACAGCCGCTCAATCCTTAATTTTAATACAAAAAAATATTAATATTTACAATTTGTTAAATAATCCACAATGAGTGACCAACAATTAAAATGTAAAATATCCAACCTATTTAATAGCTGAAACTTAGTCTTTGAATTTCTTCTTTATTTTGTATTTATGCATAGCCCACTACCCACTTCTGCTGACTTATAAGGCTCTTAATGACAAAGCTCCATCCTATCTGAAAGACCTCATTATTCCTTACTGTCCCACCAGAGCACTCCGCTCCCAGAATGCAGGTCTGTTAGTGACTCCCAGTATCTCTAAAAACAGACTGGGAGGTAGAGCCTTCAGTTACTGGGCCCCTTTACTGTGGAACCAGCTCTCTCCATGGGTCAGAGAGGCAGACACTCTAACTACATCTAAGTCCAGACTCCTCTCCTCTCCTCCCACCAGAAGCTGCCTTCATCAGCTCTTGTTAACATTTCCATGTTTCCCACATTCTGTGTTATAAACTGTTTTCTTGTCTGTATACATCTATTGCACGTCTGCCCGTCCTGGGTGAGGGATCCCTCCTCTGTTGCTCACCCTGAGGTTTCTCCAATTTTTCCCTGTTAAAAGGATTTTCCTGGAGTTTTTCCTCAGTGGATGTGAGGGTCTAAGGGAAGAGGATGTTGTTATGATGCCATGTAAAGCCCTTTGAGACAAACTGTTTGTAAAAACGGGCTATACAAATAAAATTGCCTTGCCTATATTTAGAATTAGATCTTGTTTCATGCATACTGCATGTTATTGCACCATATGCAAATGTGACAAATAATAGTACATCATGGTACTCCTTCTAGCAGCTGTGTGCTAACATAGTATCACTACATGGTATCAGTGAGGGGGCAACTTCCAATTAGCAGTATCTATTCTACTGAACAAACCGTTGGTTGTGAACACTCTTGCCAGATATAAAGCTGCTCCTTCCAGTGCCACGGACTGTAAACATGAAGCGGGCAACGTCTACGTTTTCAACTCCCTGATCTCCACGTACCCTAAAGGAGACACAAAACACTTTCAAATACCATATACTGTATATGAAAAGTTGGTTACAGTTTATTGGTTTATTAATACAACAGTGCAATGAGAGTAGTTGAAGCATCTGAGAGCAAAATTCAGAAAATAAAATAAAACTAACTTGTTAATAATTCTATTTCCCTATTCAAAGTCTCTCTAACTAAAAGGTAGGAAACAGGGATAATACATATAGGTTTTATATAGCCACATAAGTGTTATGAACAGTGTTTATCTTTGACCTGGTATTTTTCCCACCATACAACTCATTTTCCATACACATAGTTATACAGTTAGTACTGTTATAGTGTAAAATATCCTAGTTTATAATATTCATTCACCTGAGAGGAACACCAAACTTGTCGACAGATTCCTGGAAGAATGCCAGGGTGGTTGAGGCCATGTTGTTTGAGGCTGCACCAAGATACATTATCTGCAGCACAAATAAAATTACATATCTATGGGGCACTCAAGTATTTAATAATTATAGAAATATGTGCACTTTGTCCAAACAATTGTGCTAACCTTACGAGAAAAACCATCAATGCCTCCGAAGACAACAATGTTGTAGCTGAAAGAGTGAAAAATGAATTTGTCAATTGCACACAACATACTGCAAGTTAAATAAAAGAAAGAAAAAAAAGGTTCAACACACAGTTGCTGAAATAGACAAAGTGTATGCCATTATGAGAGGTTAGCTGTTATGGCGCATATATAGTAACAGAAGCAGTAAAAAATGTGTGGATACTGCTAACAAGAGCTGCAACAATTAATTGATTAATCAAACAATAATAAATTATTAAATTACTCGTCAACTATTTTGATTTGATTCAAATAATCGGTTTGAGTAGTTTTTTTAAGAAAAAAAGTCAAAATTCTCTGATTTAAGCTTGTTAAATCTGAATATTTCTGGTTTCTTTGTTCCTTTATGACAATAAACTGAATATTTCTTTGGTTTGTGGACAAAACAAGACTTTGACAACATCATCTTGTGGTTTGGGAAACACTGATTGACATTTTTCAACATTTTTTCAATTTTATTGACCAAACAACTAATTGATTAATCGTTACAATAATCACCAAATTAACCGATAATGAAAATAATTGTTAGTTGCAGCCCTAATAACAACTATGTACTTTAAAAAACACCCTTGAAACTCAGACATTTCGTGAAAAAGATTGCTAAATATGAATTTACCGAATCAATTTATGGTTCGTATCAATGTGCCACAAAGCCTGGGGTCCGGGTACTGAATAGGTCTGTCTAGCTAGACACCCAACATGGACCATTCGGTTTATGACACCAATGGTGTCAACGCGGTGCATGGAGGCTCTGACACGGTTATACTGCACCCTCAGTCCTCTGGCTTGCAGGAGGCCCTTCATCATCCGATATCCAGAGTTAGGCTGCCTAGATTTAATCTCTCTCACACACTGATCTAACTCATCATCTGTCATTGGGCTGTAGAGTGCCTTTACTGAGAGATCAGACTCAGCCATGCGTCGGTATACTGTACGTCTGGACACCCCCAAGAGTTTAGCAATACATGGAACAGACAAATTAAGTTCCAGAAGTTTGCTAAGGTAGTCTGGGGATATGGTCATCCGCTGTCACCCTGCTGGTCCTTGCTCAAACTGCACAACTGCAATGTGTTGCTCCCTTTTGTCTTTTTCCAAATTGATGAGACTGTGTAGCTGTGTCAGTGCATCTAAAATAGCTTGACAAACAGTCACTTGACTGGATACAGCATTTAAGAACACAAGTTCTTGTGTGCAAGTGAACTCTAAGAAGTCCAGGTCCAGAGGCATGCGTTCCACAATATGTTCCAATCGAGAGCGAAGTCTTTCTAAAAGATGATTAAGCAGTTGTTCCTAGGAAAGAAAAACAAAATAGAAAATTAACAATAGAAAAGCAAATCCATGACTGTAACAGCTGATGTTTGAAAAGTGCAATTTGTAATAACAACAGCTTCATCAGATACTTGAATAGTTCAAAATCCAATGCCTGCATTAAAATGATTGCACAATAAACTCAGGTTAAACTCCGTGTTCACATAAACGGACTGCGAGCTCGACTGTAGCTGCACCGACTCGCGCGCGTGTACTGCCCGTGTAAGTCCCGACAGGACTCGACGAGGCGCGCAGAGGGTAAAGTTGTATAACCGGTAATCACGGTACCGAAAATGCAGGTACCGACGAATTTTTTGCGTCTCGACATCTACTTGGTACCAAAGTATCGGTTCTTGTGACAACCCCAGCCTGTATGAAAACAATAACTAATGAGAAAAAATAGACGAGCGAATGGAAACATAGTAATTCTGGGATGCAGCTGGCCACAGTGGTCTATAACAGTTGTTTAAGGAGCGCAGTCCAAAGAATAAATACTCAGAAATTAACTATGTTTCATTTTAGTAAGAAGTATGTAAAAATATGGGAAATGGGATCGTTCAGTCAAAGAGGAGCTGATGAATGCGGCTTCTGGTAAGCAGGCTGGGCCAAATACAGGTAAAGCAAGGAGAGTAGGCCAGCTAATGGGAGGACTGGTGGGTATAGACTGGTTTGGTATTACAAACCAGCAGCACAAAGATCATGTTAAACAGCTAAATGTTAATGGACTTTAATTAAGGTGACCATATTTTGATTTCCAAAAAAGAGGACACTTAAGGAATGCCTCCTCTTTATGGATTACACAACGATTTTATACAAGTTACACAATAAAATAATATCCCTCAATAGGTAAAGACACAAATTCAGATAGGCTTTTTCAACATGCTTGATTATGCCTAAAATAATCTATGTTCAACTTTCAACAGTACAAACATAAAATAAAAACAAAAACCTATGGAATTAAATAATAATGCAGTAGAAAATCAACCTATAGCCTAAGCATGAAGCCCTGGTGATACCGGCTCTATCAGGTGAGCTACCGGAGCGGGGAGGTCCAAGACGTCGGGTCCGAGTATCAACACCCACGGTTCGGGCTGGTTGAGTCAAAGAGGAGCTGATGAATGCAGCTTCTGGTAAGCAGGCTGGGCCAAATACAGGTAAAGCAAGGAGAGTAGGCCAGCTAATGGGAGGACTGGTGGGTATAGACTGGTTTGTTGCTTGTAGCCGTTTGTCAACAGCTGCCATCACTAACTTAGAACAACCACGATATGCTGTCACCCAGTGTTTCCCAACAGAAAAAAAAAATAAATTGCGTTTCACCATCTATCATCTCTGCCAGTCAGCCCCTCCACCTGCCGTCTCTCTCGCGTGCGGTCGCACCGCACGTACACACACACGCACAGACAGGCCGCTAATAAACGGTAAATGCGCTATATCGCGGTAATTGTACAGTGTTAAAATTCCCCCCCCCCCCGTCTCCTAAAATCCTGTGGGAAACACTGTGTCACCAGTTAACACTATCACGGTTTAATGTACTGTCAGTCGTCATACTCGCTGCCTCAGAACCGAAAGTAGCCTAGCTCACATACCATTAGCTAGTTACTTACGCAGTTTTCACGAACGCCACCTCATTAAAAGTTCATTGTAGATATTGTTCAATAAATCCGGTTAATGTGCAACATGTCGAGTAATATCTATTACTAAATTTATTTTAAATTTTTAACACAAATGGCAAATAAAGTAAACAGACTCACCGAAGCACCATCACCTGCGTTTGTGGCCATGACCGGGTGGGTATCACATGACCAATGGAGCGTAACATGATTGGCTGGACGTTGGCTGAATTGAGACAGGGATCGATTGCTTCTCCCTGGTGACCCGGATGTTGAGTCTGGTTCTTTTTACACTGAATTTTTTGACGTTGAATTTTTTTTAGACTGAATTTTTTGATGTTGACTTTTTTTACACTGAATTTTTTGACGTTGAATTTTTTTACACTGAATTTTTTTTAGAAATTGAATTTTTTTTTACACTGAATTTTTTTGAGATGGTGATTTTTTTTTACACTGAATTTTTTTGGGGTGTTGAATTTCTTTACATGTTGAATTTTGAAAAACTGAATATTTTGAGACTGATTTTTTTTACACTGAATTTATTTCAACAAAATAAAATTCAAACAAAAAACAAAAAATTCAGAGGCAAAAAAAATTTCAGTGCTAGAAATTTGATGGTTTTTAAAATTCAAAGTCTGATTTTGATGCTGAAAAATTTCAATCTTAGAAATTCATATTCAAACTCAGATGGCACAGAAATACTTCCATAAATTTGAAATTGAATTGTGAGAACTGAATGTGAAGATATATAGAGTTGAATTTTCAGTGAGGATCAAATTTGATTGGACTTCAGTTCCAAACTAATAAATTCAATTTCAAATTATACTATTCAGATTCAGTTTTTCAATGCAATGATTCAAATTAAACAATACAATTTCAAATTATGTGATTCAAATTCAGTTTTTCAATGCAATTATTCAAGTTTAGAAATTCATATTCAAATATAAATGATTCAAATTCAGTTTCTGGTGGCACATATTTCAGCCCATACAAATTTACTGTGACAGACATCCGGGTACTTGAAGGATGAAGGAAGAGCAATCGAGCGCAGATACACAGGACTCCTCTTCGGCCAATCAGCACCTACGTTTTTGAGCACGTAGGAAGAAGCGCCCGCTGACCAAGCGGCAACCTCTGGGGGTGACGAGTGACGGTTTTGGTCTCTATAGCTAATTTCCCCTTTCATGACAACGGGGGGGGGGGGGGGGGGGGTCTGCTCGGCGTCGTCTCAGCTAATTCGCGTCCATGTTCAAGCCGTTGAACCTGTCCTCTCAGCCATGTTTGTGCCTTTTGGATATTTTTTTCAGGCAAATATTGGAGCTTGTCAGTTTATTGTTATTATTATTAAGCCTTTATTTAGGACATGTAAAATCACGTTGAGACCGGTGGTCTCATTTTCAAGTGCGACCTGTATCACAGCAGCAACATTCACATCAAGTTACAGAGCAACAGACAATACAATACAAAACAAGTGTAGCTCGTTAACTAGCTAACTAGCCAGCTAACGGTTAGCCCTCGAGCAAGACGCCAATCCGGGATGCATCGAAGTCAGAACCTAACAGAGTAGTGTTAGGATTTAGGCATTTAGGGAAATAATATTTTGAACACTGTGTGAGGTTTGAAAATAAAGGTCCTCCACGTTAGTTAGCTAACGTTATGCAATGTTAACGTTAAATTTCTCATATGAGCAATGTAACTTTAATGTAATATTAAAGCTATACTTGTGTATGTAAATTAAAAAGTGTCGAACTGTGTGAAATTACAATAAGGTGTGTAATGTAATTAAAAAAAACTAATGTGACATTTGACTGTCACATATAAAATATTAAGAAGATTAGCGTATGATATAGGCCTGTAGCTACACAACAACAGATAATGCACAGACAGAATATGGGGACTGTGATGGCCACCACCTTTTTGTTTTCTAAAATAAATTGATTATGATCTGAACATTGAAGTAATTTAAGTATTGTATTGTTTGCATGTAAAGGAGTGAAGTGGGTAATCTAACACATATATTTTAATATCTATTTGTCTGCGTAAGGTTTTCCTCTAGGTGACCCAGACAGACTGGACCAGTGGACACTCAACATGAGAAGACAGAACTGGACTCCGAACAAGACTTCCCGTCTGTGCATAGAGCACTTTGAGAGTCATCACTTCAGAACTGACTCCAGGATAAAGACACCTTTTTTTATACAGTACCTCACAAAGAGTCAAGAAACTTACTAGTTTAAAATGATGAATTATTGTCCATAATACATTTAAATGCATTGTATATATTACTAATTTTTATACATTACTAAGTACTCGATTAGGGCACAGCTTGCTCTGTACTATTACTGATAAGGTGAAATTACTGACACACCAGTGCAGTTTAGTGTTCCCCTGATGCAAAAGGCCAAATGAAGATTTTATCAATCAAGGAACATGACATGTATTTACTGACTTTAACATTTTAGTGCATTTTATGCAAAGACCCTTTATCATAGTGAGAATTACTACCTTTTTCCCCACTCACAGTCTGTGAAGAACCAGTGGAAAAAAATATTCTCAAAATGAGACAGCTGAACATAGCATGATTCCACAGTGGCAGTGAGCTTTGAGAACAGTTCAGTTTCCTTTTAATAGCAACAATTATTTTAATGTGGATGAATTGCATACTGTACATTCATACTCCAGTTGTCTTGGTAGTACACTGTTAAATTTAAAATCACATTCAAATATAAAGTCGAATATCTACAGAACTTAAACACAAAACTATTTTCTGAATGACAGCCACTTACTCAGCAATAAGATCATTTTGGTGGTGAGTGGGCTTTTAACCAAGACAGGCTGTTGTCAATGTTTTCTACCTGTGTTTTTAACCTGTCATCTTTCTCTCTTGTAGGACACTTAAGGAAAGTTACAACGCCTCGGCCGATGTGATATTTACTCCACAGTAAAGAGGTTGTGTCACAAGAAACTAAGATTTTGCAAATCATGACACTGGGTCCTAATCCATAGGTTTTATAATTACTGTTACAAATCTTTTCATTTATTTCATAAGTAGTTTTTGTAATTTTTTAATATGGATGTTTTCATGAATGCAAGCTTTGACTTTATTTTGTGAAACTGTTTGTGGTTATAATTTTTGCTATATAAAATGGATCAGACAAAATTTACTTTAGAGTAAAAGCACATTTTTTGAAAGCTGTCATTCATCAGTTTCCTGTGGTGATTGGAAATATAGTGGTGATTTAAACCTTTAACAAAATATAATAGTTACTAATGGCATCTTAATGTTTTCATTTATGTCTTAACATTTACCCAAGTTTGCATTTATCTTAGCAGAATGTAAAAAAAAGAAAAGCTGATGTTATGTGCTGGTTTTGTTTGAACATTTCTTTAAGACAAATGAAGAAAATTCACTGAGAAACTATTCTCCTTTTGTGAAAAACAAGGAAATATCTGCACACTGAATAGTTTTAAGCACCGTAGGAGCTATCATGTATTTGTGATGTTGTGACATATGAGAAGGTTCTGCTCGGTATTGAGGCTTATATAGTGAGGCTAAAAAAAACCCATAACACACAATTTGCTGATTATGTTTCTATTTGCCTCACTATAAAAACGTCACAATACCTTTGCCTGAGAAAGACCCTCTCAAAGTTGGCAAACAAGTGATACCTCCTTGGGGGCTTCAAAACTATTGTGTCCAGCTAATTCTTTGTTTTTCACTTTGAGCCCTTTTATCCAGTCACATTCTTCTGTGTTAAAACTAGACTTCTAACAGAGCAGCAAACAAAGGGTACTCTCCAAAATCTTCTCAGGCTCTGCTGCTGGGTGTAAGGTGCTTAGTTATCTTCAAGTACAAAGTTAAAATAATCAGGCCCACACAGAAATGGACTGCTTAATTATTTGCCAATGACAATGTTAAACATTAATGCTTTATGTTTTATCTGTAGTGTATGATTTGTTTGTCCTTTCAATTGACAGTCAGATTTGATTGTGAAATACGACATTCAGCCACTAACAAAGACAAAAGGAGTGCAAATATAAATAGAATTTATTGAAATTTTAAACAAGTTATAGATGAATATAAAAAACTCAACATTAGCCATGACAGCCTGGGCTATGTTCAGGTCTAACAAAATGAGTCCTAAAGGCCAAATTCAAAAGCAGTGACACTGCCAACAGTAAGCAGTTCACTGCGTTTGGAGGTGGTCTTTAAGACAATTAACTAATTTACTTAAAAACATATCATTTTCCCTAGGTGTGAAATGAACTCCATCTTTCAAAAATAGCCCAGGACTGTCATGTCTGCTGTGAGGGTGCTCAATTATGGCACCATTTAAACTATGAACAAATGTAGCCATAACACTGTTAACAAATTTCCTGGCCTTATCAATCTTTGCTGTATTGCCACCAGCCTCCCACCTGGACCTTTGGGCCAATGAAGAAAATATTATCTTAATGCCAGGATGCTGGAGGTAAAGCTGGTGCAGGTCCTCCTCCATCATGCTGACCAGCTTGACACTGCTGACCTTCCCCATGTTGTTGCTGCCACATTGGATGATGAGGACATCTGGTGCTGCTCTTCCTCGCAGGGAGTGGGAAGGAGAGAAGGCCTCTCCACTGCAGTCCACCCCAGCCAAACCAGCAGACACGGATGCCCAGCATGCTGAGGTTGCTTCCCAAGGTCTCTGCAGCTCTCTGGACACCACGCCGGACATTAGGGTGCATCAAATTTGAATGGGAAATTTTAATTTCAAAATATCAATTTGGCTGGCATTGCATTTTGTTCCAATTAACATAAAAATGACTTTTGCAAAGTTTCGAGGAAATCCATTGAGATTTAGGGGTGCCACCTAACACACAAACTTTTGTGAAATTTCGAAAAATGTGCAATTTTTAGTCTAATTGCCAAAAGGTTGACCCGGAAATGTTGAGTACAGTGAACTTTTATACAGTAACATGTTCTATAGGGTTATCAAAGTAAAATTAGTTTAATTGACCTTTGGGCAACTTGGGCATTTCTCAGATATCAACTTTCAAGATTCTCCATTCATTTGTCCTGTAGACAAAATGAATGGAGGTCAATGGGACATGTTCACGTGGCCTTTCCCTGAGTTTTGTGCAGCAGTGATAGATGTCGGACACACATATAAAGTTTAATTGAATTTATTGTTAAACACAAGGGCAATACTAACACACTTAAAAGAACAAACCATCTCTAGTGGCTAACTCACTGGCAACTCACAGGACCTAATGATAAGAGCTGACATTAACTAAACTTCAAACTTAATTGCTCAGCCTGTGCCTGTGCTGACGACCAGTTGGCAGCTTGGCGCCAGTGATGATGCCATCCTCACTGGTGATGCTGGGGCCCAGACCAAAGACCAGGCTGCGACTGCTAGTCTGGCAGGGACCAGTTGGTGAGGGCAGCATCTTAGGAGAGATGGATCCTGGGGTGGGTTGTGTTGTACAGTGCCTGAGAATGAAAAGGATACAAGGACAAGGATAGTGTTTAAAATCATATCTTAGCATACTTAATATCACTCAATTATGAAAAAGCATGCTTGAATAAGCCTCAAATTTTAGCTGTACATAGTCTAACATAGTCTAACTTAATCATTACAATGATAACTTACTGTTACATCACTACCAGAGTAGCTAGCTGTGCTCGCAAATATACCTATATTTTTTTTAGTTGTTAGATATTTAACAACTACAATGCTACTCTCAATAAACATGAGACATCAATACTCTGATGATATGATATTGTCTAATGTCTACTCTAGAATACTGTTGATGTTAAGCTTAATAGCTTAGCTAACATAGCTAGCTTAGCTAACATAGCTAGCTAACTGTGGTTAGCAAACTGTTGCTAGCTAACATTAGCTAGATGAAATGAGCACCAAATACCTATGAATATGACTACATTTCATTCAAAGTATGTAAATATACAAAGTCTAACTTCATCATTACAATGATAACTTAAGATAGCTAACTGTGGTTAGCAAACTGTTGCTAGCTAATGTTAGCTAGATGTAATGAGCACCAAATACCTATGAATATGGCTACATTTCGTTCAAAGTATGTAAATATACAAAGACACAACTACATATATAGTAGTAATATGTAATAAGAGTATACATACCCAACACAAAAATATAAAGATCACCTCAGTTTTCTTGAGCTGCAGTCTTTATTACCTCAGAGCTCTACGGCGACCATTGAGCACTGTTTATCACTTTATCCAACAAAAACAGATGTGCGGTGGCACCCCTAAATCACCATTCATTCATTCATCTTCTAACCGCTTCATCCTCTTGAGGGTCGCGGGGGGGCTGGAGCCTATCCCAGCTGACATTGGGCGAGAGGCAGGGTACACCCTGGACAGGTCGCCAGACTATCGCAGGACTGACACATAGAGACAAACAACCATTCACGCTCACATTCACACCTACGGACAATTTAGAGTTACCAATTAACCTAGTCCCCAATCTGCATGTCTTTGGACTGTGGGAGGAAGCCAGAGTGCCCGGAGAGAACCCACACTGACACACAGTAGGGCTCCCACGCCCGGGATCGAACTGGCAACCCTCTTGCTGTGAGGCGAGAGTGCTAACCACCAGACCACCGTGCCGCCCCTAAATCATCATGTATTGGAAAAATATTTTGCATGTGTTGTTTCTACATATATTGGAACACTTTTAGCACCCAGCCATATCAAAATTCAAGAATTGTGTTTTTTGATGCACCCTACCGGACATAGCTGTCACCAATGATCCACACTGTGCATATGAAAGTAAAATGAGTGTAATAAATGCTTTAACTATTGTTAACTATAAAGGGTGAATCACTTCTTTTTGTTGACAATACTATTATGTCACATCTGTAGGATAAAATAAAACAGGGAGCAACACCTCAAAATATAGATGACTTGATGATGTCTTTTAAATGCTTTCTTTTTGTCCTTGGAAGACAATGTAATAGCTGTCTAAAGTCAAGTAGCCAAAACTGGTACTTACAGTTTCTGCTGTGTGTAGCAGGCATGGTGGAGACATCACAAGTGGCCATGACCTCAACACCGGTGATGTACTGAAAGAAATTAACATCTTGTAACAAGTATAACACTGCCTTTCTTTTGCAATTTCTACATTTCTTCATCATGTTCTAGATGATAATCTCGCAATGCACTGTTCATAACAGTAACGTATATTTCAGTCCCCTTCAGACTTTTATCAATGTCAGAATCATAAATATGTGCGCTGTTTGCAACAGCGGTGTGGGTACAAGCATATAATCTTTAATGTCAGCCGTTATGCACACTGCAAATCCAACTACTAGCTCGAATTTCTTGTTTGGTATCAACAAAACTATCATGGTAAGAAAGAACACTACCGTTAAACTCCGGCACTCGTTGCTGCGTTGCTAAAATGATAGCTGAAACAATGCTAACGTGCTAGTCGCCTACTGTAATTGTAAACATGATTTGTTTATGCTCGCTGACTAAACGAAACGTTCCTACAAAGTAGCTATAACATTAGCAACAGTTAAAAAAGGTCGTTAAAATATATCGTAAAATACCAAATTACCGTATTTGTCCCAGCCGCATCCATGGTCAAGCCAGTATGGGTCAATGTGAGCGAGCGCTTCTTCCTACGTGCTCAAAAACGTAGGTGCTGACTGGCCGAAGAGGAGTCCTGTGTGTCTGCGCTCGATTGCTCTTCCTTCATCCTTCAAGTACCCGGATGTCTGTCACAGTAAATTTGAATTTGAATTGTGAGAACTGAATGTGAAGACATATAGAGAGTTGAATTTTCAGTGAGGATCAAATTTGATTGGACTTCAGTTCCAAACTAATAAATTCAATTTCAAATTATACTATTCAGATTCAGTTTTTCAATGCAATGATTCAAATTAAACAATACAATTTCAAATTATGTGATTCAAATTCAGTTTTTCAGTGCAATTACTCAAGTTTAGAAATTCAAATTCAAATATAAATGATTCAAATTCAGTTTCTGGTGGCACATATTTCAGCCCATATAAGTCTTTATTTTAACTTATATTTGGTTCTTATATTGATTTTTTTTGCTTAATGTCAAATATTTATTAACAGTGTAGTGTAGTGTTGTGCTTTGGTTGTCACTGAGTAAAAAGGTTTTCGCTAAAAGTAAATTCAAACATTACATTTTAGCGAAAATGATAAAATTGCTTCATCATTTAGCTAGTGTTAGCTAGCCGGTTTAGCTCTAACCAGTGCACGCGGTCCACCCTTCCATCCTCTGTTTCTAAGGCAGTAGGCTACAGCAGAGATAGAAGGGCAGGTTTGTATGTAAATATTAGGGCTGGGTTAAAATAATCGATTCTTGCGATTAAATTGATCTTCACTGGAATGACCAGATATCGGTTCATAAAATCGGAGACTGATCTTTTAATATGCACTTTTTCCCACGGATGCGTGAAGCTTTAGCCCTGTTAATCTCGCCGTTAGTAAACGAGCTGAGCACTAAGCTATGAATAACCATAGTATTTAGAAGCTCCAAAATTACAGGCTCTTTTATCAGTAACTTTTAGCTTACTTTTTTTACATTTGGGTGTAATTTATTATCACGCTGCAAAGTCTCCTCCTGCTGTCTGTGTGTCCTGGCTGCTGCACCACTTTTACGCACACACACACACACACACACACACACACACACACACACACACACAAACACAGAGAGGTTAAGATAATACAGAGCCCCATACATACTACAGTACTTGTAAGTAAAAAAAAAACAAACACAGAGAGAGTCAGTCAGTGGCGGCTCTAGCCTAAATGGTGCCCTGGGCGACACCCCCCCGACGCAGTTTGTAAGGCCTACCTGACATAGTTATTGTTATGGACAATGTGTAACACGCTGCTCGCACAGCAGCACAGCACTGAACACACAGTCAATTGGAGCGGAGCCTGTGTTGCGTTCAGGCATTGTTATGTAAATAACAAATTCCAGCACTTGAATAAGCCATAGCACAACACAGCAGCATGTCAAGTGGCGCTCCTTCCACATGTCGTGACAAAGTGCCGCTCTGGGCAAACGCCCATTCAGCCCATATCAGGATCCGCTACTGAGATCAGTCAAAGTCAAAAGTAGCACTCTGTTACCAAAGCAAAATCTTTTTTTGCACTTTTGCACATCCTTGTGTCTCTCCCTCTTTCTTAGGCCAACAGACCACATTTTCACCCCCCCAACACATACACACACACACACACACACACACACACACACACACTAATACAGCCCATACACACTACGGTACTTGAAAACAAAAAAAGAGAGATCAGTGGAAGCCAAAAGGTCAAAGACAAAAGCAAAAGCAAAGCAAAGTCTTTTTTTGGTTTAGTCTTCAGTGCAGCATGTTTACTCAGGTAAAAAGAGAGAGGCTCAAAGAATGGCAATTCAGTGTGTTTTAAACCTTTTGTTGAACAAAAAGCGCCATCTAGTGGTCTCAGAAAAGAAAGAAAATGCTTAGTGGATAGTGCCGGCCATAGATATATATAATCTGTATATGATATCTATGGTGCCAGCGCCCCATGTATAGAAGTGATGGGCCATCCCCCCACTCTCTCTCTCTCTCTCTCTCTCTCTGTCTCTGTCTTTCTCTCTCTCTCTCCCCATTTCACACTGTCCTGTCCATTAAAGGCAAAAAGCCCCAAAAAATAATCTTTAAAAAAAGAAAATAAAGAAAATGCTTCATGAGGCTTCATGAGGCCATCACGAGTACAGGCGTGTACATCTCCAGCTTGATTCAAGGCACACACACACACATCAGTAAATCAAAAGCCTATTGACAGACAGCGTGATCGATACAGTAAAAGTTGCTGCTGCCACATGTGGATACCACGGTTACCATGGTGTGTTTGTTTACGCAGCAATTTCTCCAGTGTTACTTGACACAAAAAAGATAATGTGACGGGCTGGGCTTTTCTCCGACTGTTTCACTACAGCAACTGCAACTGCAACAACAACTTCACACACACACACGCAAAATGTTTCATATTTTGTGTTTGTAACATGAAAAAAATGTGGGTTAATATTCCCACTAAACAACAACTTCACACACACACACACACACACACACACACATACATTTATTAGGGATTGAGTTGGGCAATATTTTAAATTTTTTCGCCCAACCCCATTAGGGATGCTTTCACTATCATTTTATTGCCCCAGCATAGTTTCTCTCCTGTGTCACTGTTTTGGCATTCAGGTATTTGTTGTATTATCCTGTTATGTTTGTTTTGAAGTTCAGTGTTTGTTTGCTGTTTTACAGCTGCTCCAATCAAGCTAAGTTACTCGTCTTTAGTAAGACACACCTTCAAACAAGTAGGGCTGTTGTACATAATGGAAATGCAAATCCCTGTCATGCTAGGTTGACATGCTGAGTCAAGCCAAACGAGCACGTGTATAGAAAAGGAGTAAAACATACATAATAACGTAACTGTTAGTATGTACGTGATTTATTGTGAAAAGTGATATATAATGCTCATTTTCAGGTTCATTATTTTACTTTAGGTGTCTACTAGAAATGATTTACATGCTTTGTAACTTTGCAGACCTTGTACACACAAAAAAGCCATCAACATAACAATCTATTTTTCCCAGAGGAACTTCAGTTACAATTGTCAGTGTGAAAAAATATACATGAACTAAAGCTAAATGTACATTTTGGGGGTTATATGAGGAGTATGAGATAGTCATCAGTGCTGGCCTTGTCTGGGCCCAGTGGGGGCAGCCCACACTGCATTTGGGCTTATTGAGGGCCAACAGTGCAGGGCCAGTACTGAGGGGCCAATGTTTTGCCAATGAGCAAATTCTAAGGGGCCCTCTGCGGGCAGCCCACTTGGGGCCCTCAGGCCAGCCCTAAGTTGATTGTCTTTATTTCGAACATGTAAACAGTTGAAACAAAACAAAAACAAAAAAAACAGGTAGACAAGTAAATGAACACTAAATTAAAAAAGGCAATACTGAATTAAAAAAGGCAGTGGGCCCATAGAGACCACAAAATCAGTGTGGGCCCTGTCTGGGCTCGGTAAGGGCAGCATTTGGGCTTATGAGGGCCAGCAGTGGGCAGCCCACACTTAAAGCTACTCTTACCTTTCTTGCATTTCACACAGCACTTAGAAAAAAATTGAACATCCACAACTCCTGCCTCCCTCCAAAGTCCCATCCCCTCCTCCTGCAACTCCACCTCCCACCAAAGGCCTACTCCCCCCTCCTCCATTACGTCCTCATTAAGTCTATGATAGACGAAGGCGTTGGCATGGTAACGTTGAGCAAATTCTCAGGGGCCCTGTGTGGGCAGCCTGTTTGGGGCCCTCAGGCCAGCCCTAAGTGGGCCTGTGCAGGATCAGTTCAGGGTTGTTTATAGTAACTTATTCACATGTCATTCCATTTCTTGTGCTAACTTCAACATTTGTGTATTGTGTTTTATATCATAGGCCCACAAATATTTATCCATATCTCATAATTATCAGGCTTTGATCCTCTGCTGACCCTCCCTGTGTCCAAGGATTTTCATTTATTTTAAGCGGACTAGGCTATTTCATCATGCCTTACCTATTTATTTTTTTATTTAATACAACATGGTAACCACTGTATGTGAATGCATGGATATGTCAGACCTGTGCAGCACTGGATTTGAATTGAACTGTCATTAAACTGGAGCTTCTGTGCTTTGATTATCTGCTGTGAAAAACATGACCCTCATCCATTTAAAATCAACATTAGTTCTTCTGAGCTCATTTTGGTGAAAGCAAAGCAAAAGTAGTGTAATAAGTAAGTTATTGCTCTCCAAAGAGAGTGATATTGTAAAGTTACATTACTGTCAAATGAAGGTCACAAGTAACTGATTTGGGATTGCTGTGCAGTCCACATGGGGAGGACACTGACAGTTTGATCGACTGCATCGCAGACTACATAAACTTCTGCGTGGAGAACACTGTACCAACCAGGAAAGTACGGTGCTTCTCCCACAACAAGCTGTGGGTGACCCCTGATCTGAAAGTGTTTCTGAATGAGAAGAAGAGGATTTTTAGATCAGGGGACACAGAAGAGCTGAGGAGGGTCCAGAAAGACCTTAAAAGAGAAATAAGGAGGGGCAAGGACAGCTACTGGAGGAAGTTAGAACATAAAGGTGCGGACAGACCAAACCGACATCAAAGAACTAGCGGCAACAAAAGCCAACTGTTGCGTCGTCTACGTCGCCTCACGTCGCCCTGTGTCAGCTGCATTTGAACATACTACACGGATTACATCCGACGGCCAAGTAGCACGAACGTTCTGCGCCTGCGTGAGAGAGAGCGGAGTGAGAGAGTGGTACATCCTGTCAGCCGAGGGGTTTCCTATCTGTGCAGCCCAGCACTGCAGCACCTCTATGGACTCATGCTGTACCAACCAGGAAAGCTAGCTGTGAGGCTAGCGGCTAACGCTCCACTAGCCTCACAGCTAGCTCCGGTTTGTTATTCAGGTTAAAGTGGAAAGAAGCAGCGGATCTGTCGGGCAGCTGAGTGAAGTGGAGCCTGAGGAGGAAGCACCGGTTAGCCCCGGTTTCATTACAGGCAGATTCACTCGCTACAGGGGTAAGGAAATAAAACCTGAACAGCCAATCAGAGTGATCTCTCTCACCGACAAGCTCTGCCACCGATTCAACATCAATCGGCCGAAAAGCCGCCGCTGCCGCCGCCTAAGTGCCGATGGTGCGGGACACACCGCTAAAACTAGGGCGATAGACACTCACCGATGGCCCGACTTTGGTTGATGGCCGACCGTCAGCTTGGTGTGTCAGGGCTTTAAGAGAGGTGTGGAGAGGCCTGAATACAATTTCTGGCCACAACAACAGCGGGAGGAGGTGGGCAACTGAACTGAACCTGTTTTTCAACAGTTTTGACCTGTGAAGTGGAGGGGGGTAAAGAGGCGAGGGGAGGGCGCAGCTGATGTCCCTGATGTCCTGAGGGAGGGGGAGGAGGTGTGCCTGAGAGGGCCCTGGTTCTGTGCTCTGGTGGGTGGAGGAGGGAGAGGGAGCAGAACAACCTGATCTCACAGAAATACGTGAAATGACCACGACCTCTTAACACCGCATTCCGTGGTGGCAGCACGTAATGGGTTGAAATTACGTGCTGCCACCACGAAAACAATGCCAATGTAAAGTCAATTAGGATCCTCTCCCGTGGTGGACACACGGATTCCCTGATTCAATCACGTCACGTCAACCTCGTTTTCCTCAATGATATCTTTAACATTCCTGTATACACACAAAAATGCGGAAGTGTTCTTGATAACTCAACAATATGACAGGTTAATGTCAAGGGCATAAAATAAAATAAATGTATTTTGCCAGCTTTTGATAGCGTAGGGCTTTAAGAGCATTGTGCTGTGGGCGGATGGGGCGCGTTCCACTACTGTTTTGTAGCTGCTGTCGGCCGTCTGTGGGCTTCATTCCATTTCGGATTGCCATCCGTCTGCCATAACTGAATCCAGACGCCACTAATAAATAAATAAATAAGAAGATAAAAATAAGGCTGAGCACGGAAGAACCAGAGAGGAAACACCATCACATGGAGCCTTCTGCCCCTGGCAACCCGGCCACCCTCCACTCCACCAGGGGAGAGTGGACCCCAAGCCAGCGCCACAGAACCAGAGGCTGCCCCGCTGGTTATACGTCCGACCGTGGCAGCTGTCACACAAACCGCCGCTGAAAATTATACATTTTGATACAGGTAGGCTATATACATATTGCAAAACTCTGTAAAAGTACACCAAAGCATATTTTCGTTTCCAAATATTTATTTGAAAACGAAACCATTCATACGGTCAATATAAAACATTTTGTTAGTAATAAAAAACAAATGTAATCTCAATGTGACCACGCCAGCCGGCGGGACTGTGGCTGAACCACTTCCAATGTTCATTCATTCATTCATTCATTCATTCATTCAATTGCATGTTCAATGTGTGTGTGTGTGTGTGTGTGTGTGTGTGTGTGTGTGTCGGAGAGGAGTATCAATAAAAAAAAAAGTAATTATTTCGGTGTTTATTTCTTTTATTCTTCCGTTTTTTTAAATTAAAATGCGTAATATAGCCAACGATATTATAGACCAAATGTTAATCTAATTATTATTGTAGAATGTATTTAGCAAATCACCACTCTCAACTGGAGACAGCAGCAAAAAAAAAAAAAAAAAAAAAAGCCATTATAAAAAGCCGACAAATAGTGTTAATTAATTGACGTGAGACATTGAAGAGGTTGTCTCCTATAGTCTGTAATTTTTTATTTTTTTTAATTATAACTTCTCGGAAATTACTCAAAAGTAGAACATGCTAAAAGTAAATACAATAATAGGCTAAATAGTATCTAAGCAATAATAAAGTGTCTAAACAATAATAAATATTATCTAAGTTATCTATTAGGCCATTCCACTCTGTAAATAGATATTAACATTTCAATATGATTTTAATATTATTTTTACTTATTTCATTATTGTTATTATTGGTTTTACTTTTTAGTAGTATTGTATTGTCTGAGGATGACTCATTTTAGTAACTATCTACAGTAAAAAAGATAAAAACAAGCAAAGAAACAAACAAAACTCATTTTATACACGGGGCCTTCAAAGTGCTCTCTGAAACTACACCTGGCATGGCTTGTGTCCAAAAAATGAAAAAATCTAAACTTTGTCGTAGAGCTAAACCAAATACATCATTGGAAAGGTCTCAACCTGGAGAGTGACATATGTCAGTATGAAGATTCTACATGGCTCCTGCTTTCAGCCATTGACCTTTGAACCTTGACCTCAGTGCATGTTTGAGGGCTTATAACTCAGCAACTAAAGGGGGTACAGACATGGGACCAACTGTTATAGAGAGCTCTTGACCTCAGCTATCATGTGAGTGTAGTCAACAACTGAGGGTGCTGTCAGATAGGGATAAAATATGGATAAAATTAATTTTCACCCATTTAGAAATTAGATATTTAAAATCTGATTTCACAAATGTGTTTACCATCCCCTTAAAGTCCACAGTGTACTCTCAATTCAGTATTTACAACTTCCAAATCTGGGAAAAACACTTAGATTTTTAAAAAACTACAATTCCCTGGGACCGCGCCATGCAGTTTGATACATATCAGCAACATAGTTGTAGTTCTTCTGGTTTGCAAAGTAGGGTTCTAAATAGGGTTGTAAAAAGATATATCTACTGAATATATCTAATATCAAGTAAAGCCGAACTAGTTATTACACTCCACCTAGATGAACTATGGTAAGAAAAAGTAAAGATGTCGGCTAATTTTCGATATTTTAGCTAATACGCTAGAAACGGCGTTTTGGGGACAGTAGGTTCGTTTGCGGCTTGTAAAATAGGGTTGTAAAAAGATAGATCTACTGATTAAATCTAATATCTAGTAAAGCCGAAGTAGTTATTACACTGCACCTAGATGAACTATGTTAAGAAAAAAAGCAAGGATGTTGGCTAATCGTAGTTATTTTAGATAGTACTCTAAAAACGGCGTTTTTGGGATGGTAGGTTTTTTTGCGGCTTGTAAAACAGGGTCGTAAAAAGATACATCTACAGAGTATATCAAATGTCTAGTAAAGCTTAACTAGTAATGACACTGCACCTAGATGAAATATGTTAAGAAAAAGTAGGCATGATGGTTCATTTCAGATATTTTAGCAAGTTCTCTAGAAACGGCGTTTTTGGGATTGAATATTTGAATAGGCTATAACAAATATCTAGAACAGCCGAACTATCACGTTATTATCATTATTATTATTATTATTATTGGTGGGAAATTATAACAGAGGAATATATTTGCCGTTTTAATATCAAGAACACTTCCGCGTTTTTGTGTGTATACAGGAATGTTAAAGATATCATGGAGGAAAACGAGGTTGACGTGACGTGATTGAATCAGGGAATCCGTGTGTCCACCACGGGAGAGGACCCTAATTGACTTTACATTGGCATTGTTTTCGTGGTGGCAGCACGTAATTTCAACCCATTACGTGCTGCCACCACGGAATGCGGTGTTAAGAGGTCGTGGTCATTTCACGTATTTCTGTGAGATCAGGTTGTTCTGCTCCCTCTCCCTCCTCCACCCACCAGAGCACAGAACCAGGGCTCTCTCAGGCACACCTCCTCCCCCTCCCTCAGGACATCAGGGACATCAGCTGCGCCCTCCCCTCGCCTCTTTACCCCCCTCCACTTCACACCTCCCTCCCCCCATCTTCCTCAGCTGGAGTCACCCCCCACCCCTGCTGCAGCCTCTCCATAACAGTTGACCCAGGTGAGGAAGGGGCTCATGAAGATCAAGGTGAGAAAGGCTACTGGTCCGGACGGCATCAGCTCCAGACTGCTGAGGGACTGTGCAGTTCAGCTCTGTCAGTTGGTTCTGCACATCTTCAACCTCAGTCTGGAGATGGTTCCTGTCCTGTGGAAGACTTCCTGCGTGGTTCCTGTACCAAAGACTGCACACCCTGGGGAGCCCAACCACTTCGGACCTGTAGCCCTGACCTCCCACCTGATGAAGACCATGGAGAGGATTATACTGAACTATCTCAGACCCCTGGTTAGAACAAAACTGGACCCCCTGCAGTTTGCATATCAGACAGGCATTGGGGTGGATGATGCAGTCATCTACCTGCTCCACCGATCACTGTCTCGCCTGGAGAACACTGAAAGTGCTGTGAGAGTCATGTTTTTTTACTTTTCCATCACTTTCAATACAATACAGCCATCTTTGCTCAGGGGGAAGCTGGAAGGAGCTGAAGTTGACCACCACCTGGCTGCGTAGACCATCAACTACCTCACCAGCAGACCACAGTATGTGAGGCTTCATGACTGTGTGTCTGATGTGGTAGTCTGCAGCACAGGGGCTCCACAGGGGACAGTCCTCGCCCCCTTCCTCTTCACCCTGTACACATCCTCCAGAAGTTCTTTGATGATACAGCCATTGTTGGGTGTGTATCAGAGGGGAATGATCTGAGTAAAGGGGGGTCATCACTGACTTTGTCAACTGGTGTGAGGTCAACCGTCTTCACATCAACGCCTGCAAGACAAAGGAGTTAGTGATTGACTTCTGCAAGAAAGTGCCCCAGACTGCTACTCCAGTGAACATCCAGGGTTTGGACATTGAGGTCGTGCAGGAGTACAAATACCTGGGTGTTCACCTCAACAACAAACTGGACTGGTCCACGAACATCAACGTCCTGTACAGGAAGGGCCAAAGTCATCTCCACCTGCTGAGGAGACTGAGGTCTATTGGAGTGTGCAGGACACTGCTAAGGACTTTCTATGACACTGTGGTAGCATCTGTCATCCTCTATGCAGTGGTCTGCTGGAACTGTGGAAGCACGGAGAGGGACAGGAAAAGACTGAACAAGCTGGTCAGGAGGGCCGGCTCAGTCCTGGACTGTCCCCTGGAGACCATTGAGGAGGTGGGCAAGAGGAGGATGCTAGCCAAGCTGATATCCATCATGGACAACACGTCTCACCCCCTGCATGAGACTGTCCGTGCACTGAGCAGCTCATTCAGCAGCAGACTGCTGCACCCACAGTGCAGGAAGGAGCGCTAGGCCTACCGCAGGTCGTTCATCCCATCAGCTGTCAGACTCTTTAAGAGCAACATCTGATGTAATGTAGCACTGTCATGTCTGCTGCATAACTCTGTATAAAATCATCGCTGCTAAGATTGTGTGCAATTTACATACTCTGTGCAATATTCCACATCTACAAATATATTGTGTGTATATTGTAAATAGTCTTGTGTGTACAGTCAACTAACTTTAGTGCCTTATTTTTTTATATCTATTTTTTAATCTATTTTTATCCTAGAAAAATATGTACATATATATATATACAATAAATACATATATATATACAATAAATGTGTATATATATATATATATATATATATATATATATATATATATATATATGTATGTATATATACTGTATACATATTTTCTATTTTTTAATCTTTGTTTTTTTTTTAAATCCAAGTATACATTGTCACCCTCCATTTTCTGCCTGTGCTTTGAGTTGCTGTGACATGTGAATTTCCCAAGTGTGGGATAAATAAAGTTTATAAAGTTTAACTTGGCTAACGCTGGTAAGGAATAGTAGCAATGTCACATCTTTATATGTAGTATTAGAATCAGAATCAGAATCAGAAATACTTTATTGATCCCCGAGGGGAAATTATTTATGTTACAGGTGCTCCTTGCAAGAAAGGAAAGATACGTGAAAAATGTAAGAAATTTAAACAGTAGTATTTACAGATATATATAGTTAAATAAACAGGAATTATTAACAAACATAAACGTAAATAAATATATACATATATATATTTATTTACGTTTATGTTTGTTAATAATTCCGTTAGAGTGCTTTGATTACTTTTTGCAGTAACGAATAACCTAACGCATTAGTTTGCTGTTTGAGTAATCAAAAACTTAAGTACATTTTCAAACAAGACATCAGTTACTTCCGTTACTTTTAGAACACTGGTCCTTCAGCTCCGAAACAGCAACGGCTGTCGTTTGGTTCTAATAACGGAAATAACGTTAAACCTATCAGTCTGAAAGAAGCCACGGATCTTGTGGCTTGCTACGTGGTCGGAGAGAGTCTAAATAGGTGGAGTAGGACTCGCTGACAGACATATTTCAGACTCAGGACTTGCATTATGCCTGGTACACGCTACCAGGATACCAGGGAAATCAACCAGGAAACCAGGAAACAAGATGGCGGATCGAAGTACACTCACTTAAACTCGCTTTTAAAACCAACCAGAGCTAGTGATGGTGTGATGAAGCCCCGTGAATGTGTCGAATCTTTCAGGCGGATTGCTTCGCCAAAAGGCAGATCACACGAAGCCCCGTTTAACAGCTCATTTAGGAGTACTGACATCTGCTGGTCATTTGATGTACAGCAGTCCTACTGTGATATTACATGTGGGCTACATGTCAGTGGATCTGGCATACACATAATGATGCTTAATGATGATGATTACGTCAGAATCCCCCTATGAGGTATTGTAAAGCCAGATGAAATTAATCTATCCTGAACGTGGTATATCAATAAAGTGCATACACACACACACATATGTATATATACATATACATGTGTGTGTGTGTGTGTGTGTGTGTCCACACAAGGTTAGAGTGCTTGTGTGACTGGGTCACTCAATCCTCTGCACGATCTTCAGAATCACCTCGGATCACGCAAAACACTTTATGTATTTCCCAACTCGAATCACACAACGAGGCAGTCACGTGATTCCAGAGAAACGGGGCCTCGTTTGTCTTTGGTCACGTGATATCCTGAAAAACAATATGGGCTTCGACATGAGCTTCATTTGGACACGCCCCCTTTGCTCGACACAGGCCTCGGGACTGCAGTATCAGCTGTAACATCACTAGGGACCAGGCGGTCCTAGCAGCCCCAGGTGTACTTCCAACACCGGCATCTCCAACCTGGGAGTGGGCTGGATGCCCGTGGCCTTCAGCTGACCATCTGGAAGACGCCGTCACCGAGCCGCCTACCAGCAGTAGCTTAGCAGCGGCGGCTACAGCAACGGCAGATACAGCACCGCTCCAGCGACCAGAGTTCACCTGCGGCGGGGCTGCGCTGAGGGACCAGGCAGTCCTAGCAGCCCCAGGTGTACAGTACAGGCCAAAAGTTTGGACACACCTTCTCATTCAATGTGTTTTCTTTATTTTCATGACTATTTACATTGTAGATTCTCACTGAAGGCATCAAAACTATGAATGAACACATGTGGAGTTATGTACTTAACAAAAAAAGGTGAAATAACTGAAAACATGTTTTATATTCTAGTTTCTTCAAAATAGCCACCCTTTGCTCTGATTACTGCTTTGCACACTCTTGGCATTCTCTCCATGAGCTTCAAGACGTAGTCACCTGAAATGGTTTTCCAACAGTCTTGAAGGAGTTCCCAGAGGTGTTTAGCACTTGTTGGCCCCTTTGCCTTCACTCTGCGGTCCAGCTCACCCCAAACCATCTCGATTGGGTTCAGGTCTGGTGACTGTGGAGGCCAGGTCTTCTGCCGCAGCACTCCATCACTCTCCTTCTTGGTCAAATAGCCCTTACACAACCTGGAGGTGTGTTTGGGGTCATTGTCCTGTTGAAAAATAAATGATCGTCCAACTAAACGCAAACCGGATGGGATGGCATGTCGCTGCAGGATGCTGTGGTAGCCATGCTGGTTCAGTGTGCCTTCAATTTTGAATAAATCCCCAACAGTGTCACCAGCAAAACACCCCCACACCATCACACCTCCTCCTCCATGCTTCACAGTGGGAACCAGGCATGTGGAATCCATCCGTTCACCTTTTCTGCGTCTCACAAAGACACGGCGGTTGGAACCAAAGATCTCAAATTTGGACTCATCAGACCAAAGCACAGATTTCCACTGGTCTAATGTCCATTCCTTGTGTTTCTTGGCCCAAACAAATCTCTTCTGCTTGTTGCCTCTCCTTAGCAGTGGTTTCCTAGCAGCTATTTGACCATGAAGGCCTGATTGGCGCAGTCTCCTCTTAACAGTTGTTCTAGAGATGGGTCTGCTGCTAGAACTCTGTGTGGCATTCATCTGGTCTCTGATCTGAGCTGCTGTTAACTTGCGATTTCTGAGGCTGGTGACTCGGATGAACTTATCCTCAGAAGCAGAGGTGACTCTTGGTCTTCCTTTCCTGGGTCGGTCCTCATGTGTGCCAGTTTCGTTGTAGCGCTTGATGGTTTTTGCGACTCCACTTGGGGACACATTTAAAGTTTTTGCAATTTTCCGCACTGACTGACCTTCATTTCTTAAAGTAATGATGGCCACTCGTTTTTCTTTAGTTAGCTGATTGGTTCTTGCCATAATATGAATTTTAACAGTTGTCCAATAGGGCTGTCGGCTGTGTATTAACCTGACTTCTGCACAACACAACTGATGGTCCCAACCCCATTGATAAAGCAAGAAATTCCACTAATTAACCCTGATAAGGCACACCTGTGAAGTGGAAACCATTTCAGGTGACTACCTCTTGAAGCTCATGGAGAGAATGCCAAGAGTGTGCAAAGCAGTAATCAGAGCAAAGGGTGGCTATTTTGAAGAAACTAGAATATAAAACATGTTTTCAGTTATTTCACCTTTTTTTGTTAAGTACATAACTCCACATGTGTTCATTCATAGTTTTGATGCCTTCAGTGAGAATCTACAATGTAAATAGTCATGAAAATAAAGAAAATGCATTGAATGAGAAGGTGTGTCCAAACTTTTGGCCTGTACTGTAAGTATATATGTATGACACTGTGTGGTATGCTGTGCATATTGTGTGGTATCATATGCCGTATAGCATTATGTGCCATGCAGCGTGCGGGGCACACATGTGCATGTCATGTGAGACTCCTATATATGTAAATGATGTGTCTGTATCTGATGTTGTGTGCTCCTTTTGTGTTAATTGTGGATTGTGTATTTTGTTGTGTTTCTTGTTTTATGTTAGAGGACTACAGATGGAAATTAGCCTTTAGCTAAATCTGGTGCAAACATCTTGTTGTTTTGTAAACAACTAATGTACGTGCACGCTGTCCTTTTTATAAACTAAATAAACTAAAATAAACTAAACAAGCTGGTACTCACCAATAATCCCTGGTCGTCTTTCACGGCATGTGTGGCGTCAACGGGTTATTCTTGTCCTGTTTTTATTACTTTGACTATTATTTGAGTCACTGCCAGAACTGTGTCTGTTCATGTGCCAGCCGACATGTTGTTGTAGTCACCTAAAAGTGTCAGCAGATGGCAGGAGCTACATTTGAAGCGCCATATATAAACTATCACCATGACGGTGCGAAATGTTAACTTTATAAAGACAACGGAGTGGATAAAAAGTAAATATATAAACACACAGAGGGATTAATAAATAACGGACCGTCTATAATGTAGTTTGTTTCAAATGAAGCTGGGAGCCTCTGCAGTTGTGGTGAGTAAAAGCCCCGCCGCTATTTATTAATGTTATTACTTTATGTCTGACCGTGAGGATGTACCATTGTTTGCTAGCTTGATGCTAATGCAGGGTTCCCGCGGATCCTTAAAAAGTCTTAAAAGGCATTGAATTCATTAATCTAAAAATAAGACCTTAATTGGCATTAAAATGTCTTAAATCAATCTTTCAAAAGTCTTAAAAATGTTAACACATGGTAAGTAGGATTTTATGATTGTAATTAGTCTCAAATCTAAAAATAATAGGTAACATTTATTTTTTAAAAATAATTTGCCGAATAGCAGTAACGTCACACAATCACGAGAGCGGAACCAACAAAACAGTGATGTGTTTGCGGCCATGACTCTCAGAGCAGATGCACGTCATTCATGTAGCAGTCGGACCACATGTGAAAGTTTAAATTTAATGAAAATTGGCTGTCCAACAAAGATTTTTCTGGATGGCTGAAACCGGTACTAGGCAATTTATACAAGACACGGTGTATTTTGTGCAAGAAATGTTTCAAAATCGGCATGATGGGAATCAAGGCAGTGGAGTCCCACATGCAAGCCTCAAAATCAAGCTGTCAACAAACGCCAGGTATTTCATGGTTCTGTTCAACTCTCGTCTCTACCGTGCCTCCACACCCATCTCGGATATCAACAACCGGGACAGCAGCACCAAATCTCCAGACAATGTTCGGGTGCACGCCTACGCTAAAAGTAGAGGTACTGTGATGTCTGAACACCGTGACAAAACACCAATCACACTAGGGCTGTCAAAAGCACCATGAAATTGAGTTTGAATATTTTCAAATTAATTATTATTATTATTATTTTATTCAGGGCGGCACGGTGGTCTGGTGGTTAGCACTCTCGCCTCACAGCAAGAGGGTTGCCAGTTCGATCCCGGGCATGGGAGCCCTTCTGTGTGGAGTTTGCATGTTCTCCCCATGTCAGCGTGGGTTCTCTCCGGGCACTCCGGCTTCCTCCCACAGTCCAAAGACATGCAGATTGGGGACTAGGTTAATTGATAACTCTAAATTGTCCGTAGGTGTGAATGTGAGCGTGAATGGTTGTTTGTCTCTATGTGTCAGCCCTGCGATAGTCTGGCGACCTGTCCAGGGTGTACCCTGCCTCTCGCCCGATGTCAGCTGGAATAGGCTCCAGCCCCCCCGCGACCCTCAAGAGGATGAAGCGGTTAGAAGATGAATGAATGAATGAATAATTTCATTCATTTATTTATTTATTTATTTTTTTTTTTTACAAAAAAATACAAACAAAATAAGATGCTTATTGCTGACGCAATATGAACATGACACTCGGATGAAAACACCTGTTCTGACCTCACTGAAGTGCCAGGTATGACCAACTTCTGCCTCCCTATCTGAGCAATGTTTGGATACTTCAGTGCGTAGTTTTCCACCATAAGAGTGGATCCTTGTCGGCCTGTAGTGGTGTCTCATTCTGGTAACGTTTCATCTCTTCTTCAAAAAGAGTAGGCAGGGAGGCAGCAGGTGCAACACTCTCCTTGTATGTCTCCCCGAACAGGTCACACATCGCGGACAGCGCAATGGGTGGTGTTGGCGCAGCGGGCTCCTCCGTCGGCGCCTCTCCCTCCCTCGCTGCATCCCTCTCTGGCCCAGCTTGTGCGCGAGCCATCTCCGTCCGAACTGGATTCACTGTGATATACAACATTATTGATAGTATTAATTAATTAGTAATGATATTCGAATTATCAAATTTAGGTTAGAACTTATAAAAAATATATATATTCAAATATATGTCGAACTTCAAATTTTTTTTGACAGCCCTAAATCACACAAATCAAATGAGGGAGTTTTTTCATTTGTGTTCATTGTGTCGTTGGTCTTAAATTTCATTTCAATTGGCATTAAAAAAGTCTTTAAACGTCTTAAATTTAACTTGCCTTAAGCTGTAGGAACCCTGTAATGACAGTAACGTTAACTCAGCGGGTTGACAAAGTGCCTCTGCTGTTTCACACCATCATTTCCCCTTTTACTCTGTGTGGTAACATCCCTAGAGGAAATATTAAAAATGCTGGGGTGTTGTTGTCATACAGTTGTCTACGGCAGCAGATCGTTCTGTGTTTCTACTGGTCAAAGTGACGGCTGTGATGGGAGAATTGAATCTCAGTGAAGGGCAAGTAGTCCATAACTTTATTTTGGAGACAAAAAAAAAGTAGGCTTAGCACCCTGTGGTCCATTGCCCAATAGGAAATGTAGAATACTCAAAGGTACTTTAAAAGCACTTGAGTTACTTTACTCAGGGAGTAACGTTGGAAGTACTTTTAAAGTAATTGAGTTACTTTACTCAGGGAGTAATGCAGTAAAGTACCTGGTTACTTTTTTAGAAAGTAACGCAGTAACATACTTTGATTACTTTTAAAGTAACCCTTACCCAACTCTGGTCACGAACATACATGGACACGGCAGCACATTTTTGTTTTTTACCTTAAAAGAGCTATATGCACATGTGGCAAACAGAAGAAATGAGAGTACATACACACACACATTTACAAATTCATATCTATAGGCCTATGCCCCACATACTTCCACAGACGTATTTTTGTTTTATGGTGCAGATCAAGGTCGATTTCATCAATCTATGGTAGTATAGTAATCTGCTTAAAAAATCCAGTAACATGTCCTGTTGTGACAAACAGAAAGATTTTAAGGGGGTCTTGGGGGGTTCTCCCCCGAGAAAATGTTGAAAATTCACACGACGAAATCCTATTTTCATGCAATTTCATACAGAAATAGATAAATTCAAGGACTTTCAATGACTTGTGTACAGGGCTGGACTGGGACAAAAAAATGCTGACATTTATGTATCTTATTTGTACTTGCACACATTTTATTAAAAATTGAAATGATAAATCTTGTAGAGTGCTTTCACCATAGGCATTGTGTTGTCCGGGGCCTACCGCTACCGAAGACATCAAACTAACAGTGAGCCGACTTAACCTTCTTCAAGTTCAGTCAAGCGTCTCTCATTTCACTTGAAAAGTCACGTCCTCCCCGGCGCCTGAAACGGCCCGTAGTTGGATACACTTGTAAAACAGATGTGAGAACTTTTTGTTGTAGTTAGATTGTAATCCACAGTGATTCCACAGTGATAAAGGCCATGGAAGCAGACAACAGATTTGCAAACTTGTAGAAAAATCTTTCGATTAATATTTGGCAAAGTCAGCAACTCCCCCTACTGGCCACACGGAGAATCAATACATAAAACCTCAAAGGGGCAGCCCAGCATGTTTTACCCTAACCTGGCGTTGCCAGACCCAATTCGCAAAACGCGTATGGGTCTGGACACGGAGTGTACATTTCCTCTATTCCCGAGGGGTGGTATCAACAGCTGTCGCTCAAAGTGCCCCTTCACACAATTGGTAAGATGGAAAACCAATCAGAGTAAATGACACGTGTGAGGTAGGCTGGCACAACGCCACTGTAAACAGACCAGCAAGCTGCTGCGGAGATGAGCTGTGATGATGTCTGGGAAAGAGTGAGTCCCATCTTTTTCCCAATCAACGGAGCCAGTTGGTAAATTAAACTTTTACCAAACCCCGTAGGAAGGACGACAAAAACATCCTTTTTTTCAATAAAAGCTTTCAGTGCAGCCATTTGCTCTGCTTTTAAAGAAAATATACATTCCAGTTCGTTCAACACATTTACCATCGCAGTTTCAAAATCAGTAGCCATGTTGGTTGTTTACGAAATGCATTCATTCCACTCCTCGTCCCTCCTATTCTGATGACGTGCCCGCCCCAAAGTAATAAATGGTTGTGATTGGCCCGGTAAACTTTAACCGATGCCAGAATGCGCCTTAATGATTGCATGGCCAGACTGATCTGTGGAGTGAAATCAAATATGAGCTCGCAAGATCAGGATGGTTTCACCAGGCTAGTAGGAAACTACACTCTGTTAACATAATATTGTCTTTTTGTACAAGAACGTACATTTGATAATCATCATCACTCACACATGGAAAAAAATAATTAATTACATTTTTCTTTTCTTCTTTTTTTAAGTTAATTGCTCTTGGGGGCCCCCTAGTGGTCATGGGACCCTAAGCAGGTGCTTAGTTTGCCTATGCCTTGGGCTGGCTCTGGCTGGGGTACATGGAGAAAAGCCACACTGACACGGGGAGAACATGCGAGCTCCACACAGAGGGGCTCAAGCCCCCATTCTTGGTTGGAACCAGGAACCCTCTCGCTGTGAGATTACAATGCTAACCACTGCACCACCATGCCGCCCCCCTTCTATCATGAAGAAATGTAAGCACTTTATACTGTGTGTTGCTTCAGGGAGTCTGATTGGTAAAGTTAAAATTCATTAAAATGTTTGACTTTAAAAATGCTTGAAGTGGAACTATTAACATGCCACCAAAAACAAGCTACATAAATAAAGCTTTTAGTCTCAATAACAATAATAATGTGTTATTTTAATAATTTCTGTGTAGTGCTAAAACACACCCTCACGCAAAACTACTGGAAAGTTCAGCTTCCTCATTCTAGTTAAATACTTCAACCACATGAGACAAAGTGTGAAATGCATCAGAGCCTAAAGAAAAAAATGACAAAATGTGTGAAATTTTGTTTCGCAGCATGGCTGCTATGATCGAGCACTATACAGTCACGTAGTGAAAAGAGTAATTGTGTCTTCTACTTCTACTACTGTTAAAATGCTATGATTAATTCTACATGGAGCAGATTTGAGAAACTTTTCAAGACAAAGCTGTGTGATCATTTCACACAGCAGTCGCTATGGTGTGTACTTTCAGGGACTGTTTGGTTGTGTTTCAAGGTGGGATGCATCTGCAAACTTGCAAACTTGCAGCACCTACAGAAAACACAGTTCCATCATGTGACACAGGAAAACTTGTATGTGTCTCTTGAGATGACTGTCACTGTTTTAAATCACTATTTTATTGAAGCACTATAATTCAGTATGGCATTTGTTCGATACCACATATTTATAGTGTAAAACATTCACCCCAGTTTTTGATATTTATTGTTTTACCCTCATTCACAATGGATACTGCACTTAAGATTGACAGAAAAAGAAAACAAATATCAAACTGATCTAAAAAGCAGATAGCTAGATATATGATTGCATACTTATTCACCCCATGTAAATCATTGTTGGTGTGAGAAGTCTTTCAGAGGTCACATGTTAACTGGAATGGAGACCACCTGTATGTAATAAAGGTGTTGGAGTAGAACATGATTTCCCGACTGCAACGTCAAAGGTTCAGGGCATAAGATTTACAGGGATTGAGTGGCCTTGGTGAAGATTACAGATTGCAAGCAGCTGAAACTTCAGCCGCTTAGAATTCCCGCAGTGTTCATTGTTCAGAAGGTTTTTACCGGGAGATGAATTATCCACAGAGGTCTCTTCCACTACAGAACAAACAGACCCAGGGTTACAAACTAGTAACAAATCAGTGTTTCTCTAACCCTGTTTGGTACATCGCAGACAGGCTGCTTGCTTAGCGGTGGCTAATGTGTGCTCACCTATTTTATCTGATAACTTAATGTATGCTCAGCTCATTTCTGAACCAGATGTTCAGGAGGGTTTTACATGGATCTGAATCCACAGAGGTCTCTTCCTCTCCAAAACAAAAGCTCAGGTGATTAAAAGCAGTAAGAACACTGAATAAAGCAGGTTACAAATAAGTGTTTCTCCAGACACTGGTTGTTTTCAGTGGGCTTCTAATTACTCTGGCTGATGTGAAAATGGGAAAACCTGAAATCATGAAAATGTGAAAATGCAAATTGCCCAATTTGGAGGTAGTGTTTTGTTTGTCTGTTTGTCTGTTCAGGGTTACTGTAGAAACATGGCAATCTCCATTTATGAGGACCCACTCCCTATGTAGATATTAACGGCTCATTCTATGGTAAGGAACACACGATTCTTATTTTCAGGTGATTACACACTATAGAAAACATACTTATTATATTATATTATATTATATTCAATTTTTGCCAATATATCCCCCTGAATCCTACACACTGAACCTTTAAGAATATAGTTTGTAATTAAACAGTTAAACCTAGTATGGTTCTTTAACTTAAAGACTGACTTTTCTAAATGCCTACATGGTCTGTTCAATATGATGCATAGCACAACTCTTCTCCCCTCTCAGAGTACCATGTACAAAAAAGGTAGTGCAACAAACAGAAGTTCATTCAAGTAGATGAGCTCGACCACATGAGACATTGTGAGAAATGCGTCATATGAACAAAACTGAACCAAGACTAATGTGTGACATTTTGGTTCATGTCGTGATGGGAACAGGGCACACACTGCTGCTATGATGGAGTACCACTCAAACAGTAATCATTTTTTAAGTCAAATGATCTGCATGCAGATCAACTGTGTGTAATCAAGGTTAAAAAATTATTTAGAGGGTCAAGTGGTGGGTTAACCAATATCATCGTTACAACCATTAAAGTTTAGAATAATTGGAGGAAGCATTTATTTGTGGGAGGGGTGAAGTCGTTGGATATAGACTGGGCCTGACATGTAGGAAACTGAGAGGAGGGAGGCTCAATGTAGGGGATGTGTGTCCTCTGCAAGGTATTACCAAGATCTGTTGTAGCCCCTGTTGGTACCTATAGAAGGAAGGAGACATTGGAGAGGTGAAAGAGGGAGGATGAATAGATGTGTAGATGGTCAGTTAGGAAGAGATGGCTGAATGAGGAAGAGCCATTAGAGGAAGAAAGGAGGGAGAGTGAATTGAGAAAAGTGAGGTTAACCAGAGATGATGGGCTCTAGTTTCACAGACCGGGCAAGGCGGGGGCGCAGCGCACCTGCGCTTCGCCAACTGGGTGTGGCCAGGCAGATTTTGCAAGTTTGGCACACCGTGCACCTGGCGCACCTACTCCTCTTTCCCACCTCCGTCCCTCCTACCTGCGCAAGTTGGAAAGAGGGAGGAGAGAAGGCGTGGAGTGGGTTTTACACACATCACACCAATCAAATGAGCCCCTCTTCTCGCCCTTAAATGCGCCGCGTGAAGGCGTAATGAGAGTTTACTCAATTCGCCATGGCAGAAGAGAGCAGCAGTGTCAGACGGCCAAACTTCTCCCAGGAGGAAACTAATGTTTTGGTCTGGGAGGTCCAAGCTCACAGTGTCCGAATATACGGAACTGCAAGCAGACCTCCACAGGCTGATGATGCAAAGGTAGCCTGGGAGGAGGTCACCACAATTCATCAAATCAATGTTGCGTTTCTCTGGTGCGCGCCCTCTCTCTTTCTCTCTCGCAGTCTCACTCTGTTTCTTTTCTTTTGACTTTTCTAAGATGACAGATGCTGAATATATACTCCCTATCTGATGCTGTGGCTGTTTGTGGTTGGCTGAGAGGGATGTGAACTCATTATTTTGCAGCTGTGTTAATCAAATCATAATTCCATTACACGTGCCAAATGTGCCAAACGGTGCCAATTCCCTTTGATCTGACATCAGATGTGACGGGACAGTTGATATAGAGATACATTTATGTGCTGATTGCAGATAGTTGCATTGAATAGTGTTTTTTTGGGTATTTATTGCATTGTTAATGTGCCTGATATTCTGGAAACCTGCCTGTGAGGTTTTGGTGACGTGTGCGCACTGTCCGCCGGTCAGCCAAACTTCGGCTTACACCGGCTGCGCTCCACCTGCGCTGACAGTAGACCTGGTTTCAGCTGGCGAGCTTTTAGTGCACCTTCGGCGAAGCCTTTTGGCACGAAACTGTCACTGCGCCAAGCTGCACCTGTCGACACCTCCCCCTGCTGCGCCGCCACATCCATCTCAGCGCACCTTGGTCTGCCAAACTACCAAACTGAGCGCGCCTCGGGTTGCGTTACTCGAAACTAGCTCTGTGCGGGGTTCGCCACCCTGCACCACCCTGCGCTGCGCCGGGAAACTAGAGCCCAATGTGTTAACCAAGTGTGAGTAGGCTTGACAGGTGAATCGAGTCATGGCTGAGGCGTGGCCTTTAATTCCAAATGTTCCAAATCCAAAATTAGATGACACATTCGGTCAGTGAAATCAGCAATAGCATATAGCATCACCAAAATGATTACAATTCATTCCTTGGGGAATATAAATATCTGTACCATTTTTAATCTCATGATTGCCATGACATTTCTGGCTAAAGAAAATCCACCCAACAGGGTGAAAGTTCAGCTCTGCTGCTGTCAATGGCAGGCCAGGCTAAAGCTACAGATAGTAAAATATCCTTAAATAATTAGAGCCCATATATCACTTCCTTTGACCTAGGTTCCGACATGTTTGTTGACAAGTCTGCTAATTTATCATTTGTATATTGACACCCAGTGCTAATGTGAACAGCCTTGACATAGAGTAGAGGCCCTGTGTTGTGTTATTTGTTAACTGGCTTACAACTAATTGAACAGCTGAAACCGGCAGAACTGCTGTAGAGTTGGTCCTCATAGAGTCTGAAGTTTCAACTTGTGTTCTTCTTGCCAACATGTTCTCATCACAACTTGTCAAATACTGCTGCTTTGTCAGTGGACCTAACACATCAGGAAATAAATGCATACAATCTTTTACTAAATAAACTTACAATGTATATAAAAATTGATTGTTTTTAGGTTCTATTCCTTAAAGTTTAGGTGACAAAAGCACGTGGTTTGGTAAGAAAAAAAAAGAAAAAAATCTTGGTTTGGCTTAAATAATTACAGCTGTTACTAGTGTGGTTTATGTGACATACATCATGTGACATACCTCACTAGTGTAGTATGCCATGCATACTTGCACACTATGCAGACTTTCTCAGCCCTATACTACAGTAGTTGCCCATGGCGTCAGAACCAGCCGCTGCCTGGTGTGTGTCATTCCGCTGCCAAGGATGTCACTCAGGCACATTGCCAGACACTTTTCACCGGGGCACGTGCCACGGTAAACATGCACTGTGCCCCTGTATAAATTCCCAATCAAATTCCTAAATAAGCCTATTTTTTCATTACTGAATATCCGTAGGACTGATGTATCACCAGTCAGCCTGAAAATATGAATTTTTGTCCATATCGCCTAGCCTGGAAATCCAGATGCCCCGCCCCCAGCAACTCGAATTTGCACTGCACGGGGATCTGGCCCCGACGAGCAGACACTGGCCTATTGGACCAATCAGATCAGTCTGACAGAGGCTCTGGGCAGGCGTAACATGATGAGGACAGCGCTGCACTGTAGGAGTCAAAAAGTAAACAGCCAAGATGGCAGCTGCCGAAGAACCGTCCATTCAGTTTAGCTTGGGAAAAAACGCTAAGCCAACTACACTTATCTTTTTCTTTGAGAGAGGAACAGAAGACTGCCCTAGAAGCCTTCACTTCCAGGAAGGAACTTTTTGCTGTTTTGCCGACGGGATATGGCAAAAGCTTAATATAGCAGCTAGCTCCACTGGTCGGTAAACAAATGGGGCTTTGTGCAATGAATACGTCACCTTGTTTTTGCTCTGATTGGCTATCGTGCTATCCAATTGTGTGCGGTGACATTTAATCTGCCTCAGTTAGTAGGAAGGGTGTATCGATGAGGGCCAGACTCAAAATCTTTCTAGATTTGAGTCTGGATTTCCAGGCTAGCTTGTAACGGGTGTAATTTGGACCCAAAAGCAGTACACTGGAAATCGGGAACAGTTGGTAATGACCTTTATTATCACGGCAGCAAAACAGGAACTTGAGCAGATGAATAAACTCAGCAGACAGTTCAATCTTCAGGCTAATAGCCCACACACAGTCTCTGGGTCTCAGGCTTGAGGAAGGGATTAAGCCGAACCCAGCCACGAGGCCGAGGGGCAGCGTGAGCCCTCGGACCCGTACAGTTTAGTTCTGTAACGGCCAGGAGTAAAGGTAAGGGGCTTACTGGAGACGAGGTAGTCGAGGCGAGGTGTCCAGAGCTGGAAGAGCCAGCCGATGATGCAGAGGTGCCAACAAGGAGCGAGCAGCAGAGGAGCCGGGGCCAGGCAGAGGAGTCAAAGCCAGGAGAGCAGACCAATGAAGCAGAGGTGCCGGTGAGTAGCGGGCAGTAGGGAAGCTGGGGCCAGGCGGAGGAGTCGAAGCCAGGAGAAAGGACAGACACCAGAAACGCTGAGGCAGAGCACGTGGTCGAGGACAGAAGGCAGGTAAGTTCACTGGGAGGCAGGCGAGGAGAGCAGGTCGGAGGAGGCAGGGTCGGCAACAGGAGATCAGGTAGGAAAGGAGTGCTGGAAAGTCTCGCATGGATGCAGTAGAACAAT